>NW_027042453.1:0-207 GCF_035927965.1 Recurvomyces mirabilis | reverse complement strand
AAACTAGATTATATAAAGGTCGGACCGTTTCTAATCGCTAAGAAAAGAGGCGAACTTAACTACCGACTCGAACTACCCCGGGATACTAAAGTATACTCTATATTCTACGTTTCCCTCCTCGAACTAGCGTACCTAGATACCGCGCTTTAAACGACATTCTACTACGAGTCCTAAGAAAACTAGGAATAGGAAGTAGAAGAAATCCTA
>NW_027042452.1:0-208 GCF_035927965.1 Recurvomyces mirabilis | reverse complement strand
ATTCTTCCTCGTTTAATACTTGTCGATACTAGTCCTTTAGTTAATAGTAATAATTTACCGAAAACCTATCCCTTCTATACTAGTAGTAGCAGGATTTTGTAGGTTGTAGCGTATAACTATTTGTATAACGCAGTCTTATACTACTAGATTATCTCTTATTCTATAATAAGGTCGTTCTACTAGTTTTCCTATATTATATAGATCTCGT
>NW_027042451.1:0-208 GCF_035927965.1 Recurvomyces mirabilis | reverse complement strand
ATTATATAAAGGTCGGACCGTTTCTAATCGCTAAGAAAAGAAGCGAACTTAACTACCGACTCGAACTACCTAGGGATGCTAAAGTATACCTCGTATTCTACGTTTCCCTCCTCGAACCGGCGTACCTAGATACCGCGCTTTAAACGACATTCTACTATAAATCCTAGGAAAACTAAGAATAGGAGGTAGAAAGAATCCTAGAGAAAAA
>NW_027042450.1:0-208 GCF_035927965.1 Recurvomyces mirabilis | reverse complement strand
AATCGAATTCGGATTAAGATAGGCGAAGAATAGAAGACCGCGTTCCGGACTCGGTTCGGACACTACGAATATATAGTTATGCTATTCGGGTTAACGAACGCCCTAGCGAGCTAGCAAGCCTTTATTAACAATATATTACGAGAATATCTCGACGTCTTCGTAGTAGTCTACCTAGATAATATCCTCGTTTACTCCCGAACGCTCGAAG
>NW_027042449.1:0-208 GCF_035927965.1 Recurvomyces mirabilis | reverse complement strand
CTTTTCTCTAGGATTTCTTCTACTTCCTACTCCTAGTTTTCTTAGGATTCGTAGTAGAATGTCGTTTAGAGCGCGGTGTCTAGGTGCGCTAGTTCGAGGAGGGAAACGTAGAATACGGGGTGTACCTTAGTATCCCTAGGTAGTTCGAGTCGGTAGTTGAGTTCGCCTCTTTTCTTAGCGATCAGAAACGGTCCGACCTTCACATGAT
>NW_027042448.1:0-209 GCF_035927965.1 Recurvomyces mirabilis | reverse complement strand
AGGACAAGATTTAAAGCCTCAAAAACGGCGCCTTAGCTGAAGACGGGGGATAAGGTGTATCTCCTAACGAAGAACCTGAAAACTAAGAGAGGAACAAGGAAACTAGATCATATAAAGGTCGGACCGTTTCTGATCGCTAAGAAAAGAGGCGAACTTAACTACCGACTCGAACTACCTAGGGATGCTAGGGTGCACCCCGTATTCTACGT
>NW_027042447.1:0-209 GCF_035927965.1 Recurvomyces mirabilis | reverse complement strand
ACCTTATCCCCCGTCTTTAGCTAAGGCGCCGTTTTTGAGGCTTTAAATCTTGTCCTTACTAGAGCTCGCTAAGATTTAGTAATATTTTGTCGTAATTTGCTATAGACGTCCTTAAGTTCGGAGGCTTTAACCAAAGCTTCCTTAGATGCTAGTCCTTCGCGTAGTTCTATAAACAGGTTCGGATCCTTGCCGTAATTAGCGTAGAATAG
>NW_027042446.1:0-209 GCF_035927965.1 Recurvomyces mirabilis | reverse complement strand
ATGGAGCGCCGCGATTCATTACCGCTGCTGGGATTTATAACAGCAAATGCCAGAACGTCAAGGTACGTTCCTGAAGCGGATCAAGCGTACACCTTCGTCAAAGACTGATGGATCTATGATACATAGCATAATGACGGTTTACCCTGCTCAGCTTGCTTGTGCGAGGAGGATAAGTGGGACTCCCACAGCGAGTGCCACGACATGTTCAG
>NW_027042445.1:0-209 GCF_035927965.1 Recurvomyces mirabilis | reverse complement strand
CTTACGCTCGACGCTAGACTCTATAGAGGAGTAGTATTCCTCGACTTTAAAGCGGTATTCGATATAGTCGACTATAGCATACTAAAGCGATTGCTTCTAGACCGCGGCTACCCGTTGGCGCTAGTGTAGTTGCTCGCCGCTATATGCCTACGGTTCTGCTCGCGGGTCCTCGCGAACGGAAGCGCTTCTAGCTAGTTTATAAGGAGCCG
>NW_027042444.1:0-210 GCF_035927965.1 Recurvomyces mirabilis | reverse complement strand
CGGAGGACTTCTTCGCTGGCCAGCACCATGACGTCCTTCAGACCTAGGTAGAGGCTCTGAAAGCAGCCAATATAGCAAAGGTACCTGACCAACGTCTTTGGATTATCGTACCATGGTTACGCGCAGCACGTCAGAGGGCTGGTTATAGATTGGATGCGTTCAGCAAGTTCTCCTCCACACAACAGCAACGACCTAGTCCTCCACGTCATC
>NW_027041985.1:0-73262 GCF_035927965.1 Recurvomyces mirabilis | reverse complement strand
CACCATCACCATCACCATCACCATCGCAATCCCAATCGCAATCACAATCACAATCACAGTCACAGTCACAATCACAATCGCAATCACGGCGAGAAAGACATAGCGGTAAATAAATAGTAAACAGTAATGCAGCGGATCAAGGGATGGTGGGCGGAATGAGGAGGAGGAGCGCTCACCCCCTTCCTTCTGGCATGCCATTCCCGTACTCGTCGACCCGGACCTCGCGGCACCTCCTTCCTTCCTTCCTTCCTTCCTTCTTTCTTCTTACTTTCCCAACACGCTAGCAGAAGGGGTTTTCTTTTTTTTCGTCGTGCTTAGTAGTACATCTTACCTCACTCAGGGGGAAGCAAGAACTGGAATACAATTCTGTCCCCCGCCTCCTGAAACGCATCTCATCTCGTCGTGCTTGCGAAACGCGTTGACGGTCTTGACGTAGCCTGGGATGTATTCTTTTGTCTCGGGCGTATTCTCTCAGGAAGCACGCACACATGCACGCACGTACGCACGCGCGATGGTGGAGGTATCTGTATAAGGTAGGTTACTCGGGTAATTCTTTCGATGATACTGTAACCAATGCAAGACCGTGCAAGTGAGACTCGGCGACACGCATTGACACAAACGACCATGGTCGCGGATGAGAAGGGGCCACAAAGGATAACAGACGCGTGAGATTTGTGGTAGATAGAAATTTGTCATTATGATTATTACTGTCTTTCGTTTGGTGTGAATTGGCAGGCTAAGGTACAGTATACGACCCCGTCAAGAGGGCGGAACTATGCTCCTTTCTGTCATGCATGCCATGCAATCAAAGCACACAATCATGCCATCGCTCACTCAAATCAATCAATCGTCGCTTCAATAAAAGTCATGCTTCGTGTGGGTATCCGCCTTCATTGTAAACAAGGACAACACGCAGCTTCGTCAAACGCCTGGTACACTTTCTCAACCTGCATATGCAAGCACAACGTCCTCCACCCGCTGCAGCAGTGGAGGAGTGTGATGTCGAGTCAGAGCTATTTCATAGCTTAGACGAACAGCATAGCGGCGGCAGCGATGGCGAGTCCACCGAGGGCAGCAGGAAGCTGCTTGCTACCGGCATTGGTGGGAGCTGGGGTCGTCGAGGCAGCGGCAGGAGCTGAGCTTGTGCGGCTAGCAGAAGCGGCGCTGGTGCTCGCCGGGTTGACGGTGTTGCTTGATGGGGCCGAGCTAGCAGGAGCCGAAGAACCCGCAGCTGGGCTGGTCGTGGTGCTTGTCAGGGTAGTGACGCCCGAGGCTGATGCAGAAGAAGCAGGAGCTGAAGCCGGGGCGGAGGCCGAACCGCTGGTGTAGCCAATTGGAACAGGGACGACTGTGGTACCAGAGCTGCTGTAAGAGGTGGAGACAGGAGCGGCCTCGCTGGACGAAGGAGCAGTCGTGGTGACGGTCGTAGAGGTGACAGCTGAGATGGGGCTGGAAGCGGGGACGGAGGTGGTGACCGTGGTCGAGGTGACACCAGCAACTGGAACAGAAGAGCTAGTCGCTGGACCAACTGGGACTGGGGCGACGTTGGTGGTGCCTGATGAAGATTGTGAGCTACTCTCGCTCACAAGTACGGTTGTCGTTGTGATGTAGTCAGGGGAGATGAGCGAAGAAGGGGAGGATGTGACCACCGCCGTCAAAACGCTCATACTAGAGGTCTCAGCAGCAGCAGCTGATGAGCTCGCGTCCAACGCCGAATCCAAAATGCTCAAAGCATTCGTCGACGTAGGCGGCCAGGCAGTTTCAATCGCAACAGAAGTGCAAGGAGTGATCGCGCACCATAGAATGGTCAAGGCATTCGTCGTCGGAGAGGCAGACGAAACCGACGTAGTGAATGTGCTCATGATGCTTGTGCTTATGCTAGGAGGGTTTGACAGGGCAGCAATAGCTTCTGATGAGCACTTACTTGACGGGCCGCATTGGTATGCGGTGCTTATGGAGGTGACGGTCACTGCACTTCCTGTCAATATTGATTGTGTGGCGGTTTGGTTTGTATCTGTCACGAGCTCTGTCGGACGCGTTGTTAGCAGGTTCCTCGAGTGAGGGAGAAAACGAGAGAGATTAAGGGTGTCGCATTGAGGTCGATCTCAGTGATGTCGTGATCGTGTATACATACCACCAGTAGTCACATCCGCCAAAGCGACGGCGAAGAAGGCGACGGCGCCAAGGGTGATGAATGAACGCATCTTGAGTCTTGTGTGTGTTTGTTGAAAGATTGTTGAACTGTCGATATCGTTTATGTAGCGAAAGTCTTGATGCACACAAGGATCAATACGATTGTGGTGGATGCTCGTGGATGATATTGATTGTTTTGTGTTGATACGAGCGAAGGAGTTGAATGATGTATGCAGAGAAGTGGTGGAAGAAAGATTTTGTAGTGCTTCGTGGGAGGTTGGTTACACGTACCAGCCGCTTGGGCCACTAAAGTTCAGAAGCTGGCAAACAAGGAAGGCGCGCCTGGGCACCACTGTATTCACAAGAGCACACGCTTCGCCTCACCGATCACGTTTTCCGAACAGGTGATGCTGATGATCTCATGTGCGTGCCTGCGTCCGATAACGAACATGTTCGATTGCAAAACGCAGCCGATATCGACATGGGCCATATCAGGGAAACTCAAGCAAGAAGCACGGCAGAGGCGCATGTCGTGCAAGGTACACCAACGGCAGCTTCGGCCTTGCAGCACCAGCACCAACTTCACACCCGCGCGGCTGGCGGCATCCAACTTAATCGCTCGCACCACCGCCTCATCTCCAGCATAGCATTAGAAATAACATAAACAACCTTAAGCCGACCTCTCTACAAACCATCTCAAACTAAACGATGTTTCTGCTGTTCTCGAACAAAAAAAGCTTCAACCGTTTGACAGCGGGAGAATCTCAGTGGCTGGGGTGACGTTGCTGGCGCAGCGGGAAGCTTTCTCACTAGCGCGTCTCGCCACGCTAAACGTCCTTCCCGCCTTGTTTCAGAGTGTTGCTGCATGTGTGCGTGCAAACAGGGAAACTGCGATGCGGCGTTTACTACTGACTATTGTATGCAAGGTACGGGCGACCAAGATCAAGCATTCACTGACAGGCGGCGCAGCAAGTTTTAGGTTCACAATAACCAATCGATAGCCTCGTGGCAGGCTCTGACGTGGATTTCGCTTACAGCCAGATCTGCTCGCAGATAGCACTGACGCCCGTTCACCGACGGAGAATAATATTGATATGGTGACGTCGATGCACGCACGGATGAGATAGATAGTATGAATGGAGCCGAATGCATGCCGAATGCAGCTGAGCAAAGACCGGAGAACCGGACCCCATTAGTGCGACGAATGTTGAGCGGAAAGCGACATGGAAGAGTCGATCTCATGTGCTTCCGTGCCGCATGTGCAACGACCTACTTCTCCGGCGATATGATGTCCGTCCAGTCCAATGCCTCTATGGCATAGTATTTCATTCGCCGCATACGTGTGACAGTTGCACGAGTGGCGGTTTTGGTACCTTGCCGCACGAGCAACAGCAGCAAAACAGACTGAATCCTGCAGTTGCCGGAATGATTCGGCGCGCGTGGATCTAGCATCGCTTTCGTGAGACTATAACAGTGTAGGTAGATATCATCTGTACCAGTTGATGACGATGCTTGTAACCAGATATTGATCTCCTCCCGTACAGTACCTCATAATCATCTATCGTCATCTACTTGCTCGTCGCTTTCCCAATGTTGATCAGACGCTTCACGCCAACCTATAAATCACATTAGCATGAGTCTCCAGAACACAGATCCCAAGCAGGAAGTGTAAGGAGAGTACTCACCACCCACACCCCGCCCTCTCCCTCACCTAACCCCTGCTGCAAACTCGCAAGCAATCCACCCGCTTCCTCCCACTCCCCACTGCCCGCCTTCTCACAGATGCCCACCATCTTTTCCACCGTCCCCTGAGTCAGTAGATCCTCATTATTCAGATGGTCGAACAGGATATTGATCCGTTTATCCATATCATCCACCTGCGGTTTGAAAGCCTGTGGAGCAACGGATTTGATACGAGCGACTTCCGGGGTGAGGATGTCGTAGATGGGTCGTGCCGACGCGGAGATGTGGGTGCGGTCGCCTTTGGGGTGTTTTGGTTTGGGTGTCTGGAACGGTGTTGGTTGAGCGGGTGGTGCATGCTCGACTGGGTTTGAGTTGAGACCAGTTGATGCTTGAGGGGAGGGCTGGGCTGGAGGGCCTGAGGGTGTGGCATTGCGTTGTGGTGGGCCACCCCTTGGAGGAGGTGCAGACGGCGGCGGCGCTTGTCTCTGTTGCGGAGCTTGGGCTTGTGGCGGCTGTCCATATGGTGTCTGAGATTGCGACTGCGGCGCGTATGGGCTAGGGGCTTGCTGGGCAGCATATGGGTTGGGCGCTACTTGACGCTGTTGTGGCATGCCACCTGGTCCAGGCGAAGGCTGAGAGCCTGGAGCCGGGGCATAGCGGTTGGAAGGAGCGGCACTCGATGTTGAAGGAGGAGGCTGATATGGAGAAGCACCTCGAGTCGTGGGTGGCACAGACGGAGCTGGCAGTGTAGATCCTGCAGGTGGGTAACTGGACTGCTGAGGTGCGTATGTGCTAGCAACAGACGATGGTGCTCTTCCCAAGGGTGGAGGTGCAGTGGGCGGTGACATCACTCGTGGCGGCGCCTCGCCGGCCTTGGGTGGAGGAGGCAGGGAAGGCTGTCTTTGACCCACCGATGGAGGTCCAGCAAATGGCGGTGGCGATAGTACAGGAGCCGGCGCATTTGGGAAAGGCGATGCAACAGTTTGTGGTGCCGGTGTGCCTCTCCTCGAGTTAGGCTGTCGATCCTTGAAGAAGTTGGCGGGCATATCGTTCCAATCTCCAGACTTTGCTTGCGAGGGCGGAGGTACGGAAGGAGATGCTGTGCTCATGCGCGGCGGAGGTGGTAGTGAAGCTTGCTGGGGTGGTGGTTGGTAGCCTCCGTATGCTGGTTGAGGCTGCCCGTACTGTGCTTGTTGCTGAGGAGGCTGATATCCAGCAGGAGTGTAAGTGTTCCCTGCTGGCGCGTAGCCACTTTGTACTGCTGGTGCTGGTGCTCCTACTCCCGCAGGAGCGTACGGAGAAGGCGCGGCATTACGAGCTTGATTCACCAAAGGCTGTCCTGGTGCAAATGCCGCTGGGCGTGCCGGGTGAACAACAGACGGCGCTTTTACAGCTGCACTTGCTGGAGCTTGTCGCTGTGCCGAAGCAGTCGCGGTCTTCTTCGTGGCCTGCCGTACTCGCTGCTGCGACGCATCTGCTCCACCAAACTTGGCTGGCAGCATTGTGAGATACTGTTCAGCGCTCGCGAGCTGTCCATGAGCGGCTAGAATGTCAGCATACTCAGCATACAGCTGGTACAGCGGCGCAAGCTTCCACTCTTCAGTAGCTTGCAATTCCGCGTCCTTGAAGTTTGTCACTTTTCGGAACACAGACACCTTCTCGATAAAGCCTTGCAGGCACTTGGCATGTACGGTGAAAGTATTGTCGCCTTCCGAAGCCTCCAGAGCAGACTTTTCCTGCTCCTGCAGCTCCTGCACCCAGTTGTTGACGACCTTCTCCAGCTTAGTTCCCGCCAAATAGCAGAAAGAAGCATCCCTGCGCAAGGCCTTCGAGTCGCCACCTTCTTGGAAAGCCTCCTCGAGCCGGTCACCCAATGCCTCACACAAATCGGCAAACTCGGTCTCATCAGCGTACGTACACAGGGTAGCCATGACTTCCTTCCAGTCCGCTAACTCAGCGTTGTGCACGACATCCCACAAATTCTTGCCGACAATGCTAGCAAGCAAGCGCAGATAATTCGGGCCCTTGGCTTTCTTCTTTAGATATGCATTCTGTGCCTTGTCAATGCACTTCTGACCTCCGCACACTGCGATCATAAAAGCGTCGGCTATTCGATCCTCCTTTAAGCAGATTCCCAAAGCCTTCTCGAATTGACCAAGCATTAGTGCTCGTGTAATGCTCTTGTCCGCCTCTGGCTCGGAGCTTGTGCAAATGCTGAAAGGGTTGTTCGTCTTAGCACCCTTTGTGGATGCCAGATTGGCAAGGAAGCTATCGTCATCGCCAGCGTTACCGAAGAAGTCGTCCTTATCGCCGTTTGTCTCTGCCTTGCCCGCATCACCATTAATGCCAAGCTTCTCGGTTTGAGCCGCAAGGTCATCAACATCATCTGGGAAGCCCATGTACTCTCGCAGCTTTTTCCGTGACTTCCCCGCGTTGAGCGTCTCGATGACTTGCCAGTCTGCCTTGTCCTCGTCTGTCTTGGCGTCTTGGATCTTAGTCTCGCACATGCTTGCCAGGTCGCCCCTCTTCAGCTTCTCCTCGAATTGTGTAGCGGACTCACCAATCGCTGTCTCTACTGCGAATGTTCCCACGCTGACTTTGCTTCTCTTGGAAGCGTCTGTGCTGACCCGCACAAGCTTGCCACCGAAACCAAAAGACACATTTGAGGGTCGAGCAAGCCATTTGGGCGCTTTCGAGATCGTGAAAGAAATGCCCTGCGGTTGTGCCTGTGCTTTCGCAAAGAAATCCTCTCCATCGAGTGCTTGTGCCGTCGTCTGTTCTTCTGCCTTGGAGTTCGTCGCTTGTGTGGAAGTGATCAGGATCTTGCCATCGAATGAAGCACTTGCGATGAGGCTTGGGTTGTGTGGATTCCACTTCGTCTGGAAAGCCCAATTCGAGCCTGCTGCAAAGCCACCATATTTCTCGCCCGTCCGTGGATTCCAACAAATAGTTTGATTATCCTTGCCACAGGACAAGAGCAAATCAGGATCTTGCTGGCACCACGATAACCCGAGTACTCCGAGCTCGTGACCCTTCAGTGTCCGCTCGGGTGCGCTGCTGTTTCTCAGGCTCCACAGCAAGATCAACGGCTCTTGATCGTTGGGTGTAGCCGTCGCCAACTTCGTGCTCTCCTCCGGATCCCAAGCCACAGCACTCACCGCCTTTCTACTCTGGTTGTTCAGGGTCAAGACATCACGCTTCTGCTTCACATCCCACACCGTCACGAAGCCTCCAGTACTGCCGGTGGCCAGAATATGCTGTGTCTTCTCTTGCTTGTTCCAGTCTAAGCATTCGATGTCGTCGGCACGCGCAGCCGAAGCTCCTAGCCGGAAGCTCGAGGGACTGCTGACGTTGCTCATGTCATACAAGTAGATCTCGCCCTTGGCGCCGACAGATGCGAGCATGCTGTGTCGGAAGGGGTTCCATTGTAGCGCCCTTACTGCCCCGCTGTGTTTCGTTGTCCGAGAGATATGTGCGTCTTGACTGCCCTGTCGCAACTTCTCTGCGTCCCACAGGTCCACCGAGCCATTGTCAAGTGCGCCTGCTATTATACCAAAGGGATGATCATCGCTTGGCTGGCTCCAGGAGATATCGTTGAAGCCCGAGTCCGTGGTGATACTGCCAACTGGCTTCAATTCGACATCTGGTGTCGCTTTATCCAAACCAAGATCCCAAAGCTCTACTTTCGTCTCGCTTGAGAAGTCATCGCTCACGGCACCAGTGCGTGTGCCAGTCACGAGTAAAGGTGCAGCGGCCCCTGGCGACCAGGCAAAGACCGCTGTCCTCTGCAGTTCACGCAAACCCACCATGTTGTTCTGGGAGGGTATCACAATGGAGAAGTATTATCGGAAGCACATGTGGGAGAGTATCGTTCTCGGATTGGTGTCTTGGGTGGCAAAGGAGGTGAAGGCGAAGTAGAATTAAAGAATATGCTTAAGGCCAAACGTGTTTCCAATAATGTTGACACAGCTGGACTTTCCCAAAGCGTTTCGAGAGGGTCCTCCCCACATCGCCTTGGCAGAAAAGTGGCATGAAGTTGGATCGCATTATTTCATACCAACACGTGATGAACGGCAACATATGCGATATCATCTTCAAGAGGCGAGATCATGTCTGATCAGTCCCGACAAAAGGCAACAGTGTATGTGGGTGGCCTCGACAACCAGGTCAATCAACAAACACTTCACGATGCTTTCATTCCATTTGGCGAAATTGTCGACGTATCGCTGCCAAAGCCAGAATTGTATGATTCAGAAATGATAGAGATAACATGTACTTGTTCTTACGCACCTTGCAGAGCGTCGTCAACAGACTTCCATAGGGGCTTCGGCTACGTAGAATTCTCCCTACCAGAAGATGCTCGCGAGGCAATCGACAACATGGACCAAGCCGAGCTTTACGGCCGCGTGATCAAAGTCAACCAGGCGAAACCACAAAAGGATCCTAACGAGACGCTGGGTAGTCGGACGGCTGTTTGGGAGCAGGTGAGCACATGTCTCCTTCTGCTTCATGAGCTTTCCAAAGCCTTGTCACGGTCTTTGTAGGAGAGCATTGCTGACTTTTATGCACAGGAGGGCTATGCTAGCAAGTACAATGTCGCTGAGGAGGGCGACGCAGTCGATGAGCAGAGGGGTGAGGACCCGATGCAAGGACTGGAAGGTCTGGCAGAAGCTGGACCGCGCCAGCAATGAGCCTGCTTCTTCTTTTCTTGTTTTAAGCACATTCGATTCCGTTCAAGCGAAGGCGCAGGTTGCTCCCTTGGCCGATAGCTGCGCTCTTCCAACACAATGGTAGAGTACTTGTGTACACTCCAGGCGTATTGCAAGCATTAGGCATATCATCTGGCATTGCATTCATTATGTACATCATTTGTCAGACACGGGAGCAATGACAAACAGAAGTCCCCCCGAACATGTTCACTCAGATGACGATATACTCTCCATCGACCCTATCCATCGCCTTCCTCCACCTGAAAGCCTGCCCATGCCTCACCCTGCCACCAACACCGCTACCCCTTCTATCCCACATCCACCCACCTCCAGCCTCAGAATCTCTCCTCCTGGCCTTGACCTCTTCGCCCTCACTGCCCGTCCCAGCAACGTTACTGCCGACCTCGCTCCATACCCTCTCCAAGACTTCGAGACCGCTCAAATTGTTGAAGAAACCACTTTCCCGTTGGATCTCAATGCATCGTGAACGGACGATGTTCCTGTGCACCTCATCCACGCACTCCGTGCCCGTGATGAAGAGAGGCCAGAGCAAAAACTTGTTGACGCATGACGTTACGCTCAAGGCCGAGATGTGAGCCAAGGCTTGCGAGACTAATTGCTGGAATTGCGGGTTCGAAGACGGTAAGACTGGGTTTCCAAGGCGTTCAGTATACAGCAGCGCGGAGAAGCGGAAGGATTCATTGATGTGGACGAGATCTCGGGAACTGGCTTCCAGCTGGGCAGGGTCGGTGGGAGCATTTGGAGATGAGGTGGGTGTGGCATTCGAATCCATCTGCCAGGCTTGCAAACGGCACCGAACCTCTTTCCACTCCTTCCAGAATTCCTTGCGGTCGTCTTGCATAGTGTCTTCGTCCATCGAGCCATCAGCGTCTTCGTCGCTCGATAAGATCGGTGTGCCCCAGCCATTGCCATCCATATTCTCGTAGTCAGAAGGCGATAGTGACCGGCCAGCCAGGAACTTAGCAGTGGGTTTCGTCCTCCGCCCAAACCGTGAGGTCGGTCGTGGTATAGCGGAAGCTCGAGGCGTGCGTTGCGAAGCGCTACCTCGCCTCACAGGTCTGCCCTGAGCCAGCAAGTTCAATCTGCCAAGACAAGCGATGATCTTGAATAACCTCCCATCACAACCCGAAAACTGTTCGAGCGCACCGAGGTTGGCCGAGAAGTCGAGCATGTCTAGAGAGTCGCCTTTGATCTGCATCTCGCGGTCATTGACGGTGCTAGTCATGACGTCAAACCAGGTGAAGAACATCTCTACCCAGCCTGTGAACTCCGATGGCACGTTCGGATTGCGTAGGGAGAGGAGCTTCTGGACACCCGCTAGCTGGGTCTTGAATTTGCTGAAGCCCGAGTCGCAGACATGGAATAGGCACAAAATCAACAGAGTGGCAAGAACAGAGTCGTCCTGCGCGGCACGAATGTCTGTGAGCTGCATGTTGAGTTGGTCGATGGATATCTGCTTGTACATTGTCTCTTCGGCCGAAGCTTCGTTCGCACTGGATAGATCTGTGCCATCAAAGGCATCTGTCAGCTCCTCGACAAAGCCGATCTGCTGTGGTTGCTTTTTGCGCATGCGAAGGTTATTGGTCGACAGAGCCGCGATAGCGTTCTGTAGTCCCTCGTTGTGTACGGCCAGTTGCAAAACGTGCCTCCTATACGGATTCTGCGTACCGTCGAAAGCGACGAGGAAAGGACAGATGTAGCGGTCGTAGTACTCCATCAGAGACTGCAACCGCGGTGTAAGGTGGAAGAATGGATTGGAGAAGCGAGAGTCGAACAGTGCAAGACTGTGTTCGGCCTCATCATCGACATTGTCCTGGCCTTGCAAAGCGAAGACGTCCAGTTGATCGTTGCTGAACAGCACATCATTCATCGGATTGAGCTGTGCTTCTAACGGACTGATGGTTGTGGCATCGGTGAACTGTGGCAGCTGCATAGCACCTGCTATGTCTGGGAAGGAGTCTTGTAGTGTCGTCTGCATGGCGTAGCTATCCATCGAACTCGAAGTTATAGGTTGTTCGATGAAAGGATTAGATGTGGGCTCGCCGAAGTGCATAGACCCAGGCGTCTGTGGATACTCCATAGGCGAGTGGTACTCGGTTTCGGCGTAAGAGCCTATTGACATAGCAGAGCCAGGCATGCCTGCATGGCTATACTGTGACCCGAAGCCCGTTTGCAGTTGGTGCAGCGGCGGCAGGTTCAGTGAGCTGTTGCCGGTGTCGTCGTACTGACGAGTTTGCATATGCTCATGAAAGCCTGGTATTTGCCATCCAGTCCTCTGCTGTGGCACTGGCATTGGCGATGTGGGCGTATCGACAGGTTGCGTATGCTCTGGCACCATTGGCATTGACATCGCGGTCGATCCCTCTGCTAAGCCATTGCCGGTCACCTCTTCCTTCTTCACGAACGAAAGTGAGCTCTTTCGCCGTCGACCTCCATTGTCCTCAGCTACCGACACATTACTGCCATCTGGATTCTTGTTCGCAATGGGACACGACAATCCTCTTAGCTTGCCTCTGCTGGCCACACCGACACCCCACGTCAATGTTGTCTTGTAGCCCGAACACTCCTTCCCAATGTCGATGCATTGCGTACAGTATGGCCTCTTGCGATCGCACTTGACGGCTCGTTTCTCGCATGTAAAGCAATCGTCTCGTGCCCCTCCGCCGGCTGTTCTCCGTCGTCTCTTTCTCGGCGGTGGCGCCTCTGCGTTGGCGTTCTGAGCAGCCAAGCCTGGCGCCACACGTGCAGGCGAAACGGCGACGGACATTCTCGGGGCCAGCCTGATATACTAGTCAAAACATAAGTTGAACAACAAATACGCAATGCTTGAAATTGGAAGGTGTGAGTTAATAGCACACCCACGGCCTCGATCGTCGACGGCCGACGACCTTCTCCGCGAACCCTTTCCAGACTAAATATTACGCTACGTAAAAGGTAGAAGGCAGTTTATCCATGGCCCTATCGTCTAGCATCAAGCGTGGTCCATTCACAAACCATCTGTGCATGATGAAAAGCGGGCACTGGTCCCTCCATGGGGACCCAACCCTGTCGAGCATATTGACCGCCGTAGCGTGTCTCGTGGGATGCACGCGCATTTCTCCATCTAGCTTTTAACAAGGTAGAGCAGGTGAAATCGATATTGATGACTTAAACATCCCACCCCTTCGACTGCAGCTCCAAGCATTTGTGCAGCTCGCGAGGCACCGCAATAAACGCCACCCACCTCCTCTATCGGCGTCTTACCAGGAACGTAAATTGGCGCAAAGCGGAGCAGTCTCCATATCCAGTGGGCGGCTTCTTGAAGTTGCATCGGCTTGTTACAACCGCACGAACCGAGATGCAGCAGGCATATGCCGCTTGTGTCGCCATCTGGAAGCCACCAATGATGTTGGCCGCCGTTGACAAAGTCTTATCTGACGATCATGACCACCTCGGCTTGCAGAACAACGACTCGATTAAACTCTGCACGGACAATCCAGACACTTCATCCGGTTCATGGCTGGCCTGTAGCAGCACGGGATCCGTCCATTGAAGATTTATGGTAGCTTCTGAGTTGACCGCTCGTTCTTCCATGCAGGTACTGGTAGAGCGCAAGTACCAGTGGTGATGTCCGAGCACGTCAGAAGCCTAATGTCGGATCCTGGAGCATGTCTCGTGACCAGCGGAAGGAGCATGTACCGCTATCAGGTGCATAGCGGAAAGCATCATCATAACTCGCCTGCATCTGAACTCTAGACGGCGATCACTCGCTGAAGTGGTATGCCATCCCGCTCGGCAGCCTATCTCCCCCACAACTACTCTGCCACCACCAAGCGAGCACGCAAGGGCGGGGGCTCTAGCTCGTGAACGAAGAATGGACAAAATTCGCCGGCTACCTGCGGCCCATTGTGTGGGTGCTGAAGTCCCTACAGCACAACCCATACAGTATTCGTATCTGCTACGAGCAGGAAGCTTGACACTGGACTGCAGACACTGACATACGGCACGGCACGGCACGGCACTTCCTTTAATGCCCAGTGAACATATGTGTGGGTAAGCACCGATAAGTGGTCTTGCCACAGGGGTGTTCAGACCAAGATATACGTCGCTCGGATGGCTCTCCTCGAGCAGGAAGCTCGGCACTCGTAACACTTGAAGGCACTCAGAGAGTAAGCTATGAAGCAAACGAGTCAATTACAGCTGACTATTTCGGAGTCAATGCTCTTGTCAGACCAAATATCAGAGGCCAGCATGGTCGCCAATGAATCTTTTCGCTTGTGAAACCAGAGAAGAATGTCATATGCTGCAGATGGCAAGCAACTGCGAAGCAGACGACGCTGAACTGCCATTATGGCTGACATACATCCCCTCTGTGCTTGATATTCAGAGTACTACTGATCCAAAGCCAAGTCTGCGATTTCTTGCAGATGAAAGGTGAGGACACGGCGACATCAACCTCCACGCCAAAGTAACCATGCAAGGTGCTCATTCTTTCTAGGCGGCAACAGCATTCGCAGACAACAGGCTATTGGCTGGATACCGTAGCAGGATGTTCGCTGTACGTGCCACTACGACATCTCCGATGCAACACAATCTGCCAAGTCGATCGCGAGCGACTAAAAGCGAGGGACACGGGATTGCAGACATGAACCACGAGCCGCGATCTGCCGCAGGTACGGGTTGCATATCCAACCTTCGTGTATAACGCAGTTCATGTGGAGCCATCAAGCACCAGCGCTGGCGGCCCTCGAAGGCGAGCAGTCTTATGTCCAACAGGCTCACATAACTCATGATATCATACGCACACCTGGATCCAGCAAATGATCCTCGGATGGACTGCTTCGCCCCGATCCAGTCGTGTCCTGCGCATTTGTGGGAACCTACCAACCCGTTTCGAGTTACTGGATCGTTGAAAGGGAAGCTTGAAAGTCGATCATTCCACGACCTTTCCCTCTTCGAGCCCAGGGTGATATTGCGTGACTATCGGCTCGTAGTCGCCGTAGTTTGAACGCTCCCGCAAATCCGGCTCTGCTAAGACAGCTATCATTGTATTATGAACCAAGCCATACTGGCGGCAAAGCTGGATAGACAGAGAGTCACTACGTGCGGGCCGCTGAGCATATGCGAACAGCTCTCTTCGCATATGGCACCTGGCAAGACGCTGAGCGACCCTTCTTGATGCGATATGCTGTCGGCGATCAAATGTGCCTGCAAGTCGTACTCATTTTCATCGTTCGCAATGAGTACGTACTAGAACCTCTACCTTCTTCTCGTTAGATCACTCCTGCGGGCAGTACAGCTTATTACACTCTGTACCTACTGGATCGATCTAAACAAGCATGACCGCAACCTAGCGGCAGGAGCTTGACGCCCGGGACAGGTGCCGCGCAACCACCAGACTGGTTCGAGAGCATTTCCAGCAGATCAGAGAAGTGCTTTTGGAACTGGGCATAGGATTGCTTTCACTACACCGGCCCGGGGCGTATTGGTGCCCTAACCGCTTAGGCCTTTGGTTTGTACATACACTGTCTGCTTAGCATATCGAGATATTATTTGCCGACTCAATTCAGATATGCATTCGATGGAGACCGCATTTGCTCGGTGAACGGCATGACCACACGACCACTAGCAGAGGGAATGCTCAAAGATGTCCACACTAGAAGCATCCTACAGTCTTACTTGTCGCTGTCTGTGGCGGCGGGCACGGCTCAAAGCCTACAAGACAATGTTGCCATGTCAGTCGAAGAGCTTCAGGTATGTCGTGCAGAAGAAGTCAGGTCAGCCAAATCATTATCTTTCCGTCATGCCACAGGAGACATCCAAGAAGGGACCATCTAAGTCTTAGGGCTATCAGAAGTTCTCGTGCATTCGTCGCTTCACTCACGAATGCAACGAGTGGGTCTATCAGAAGGGTTCGGCTTGTGGTAGCTACATTGTAGGTCGTGCACAGTCATGATGGGTCCAGTGGCGACGCTAAGCTTGCCATCACAGGCTAAGGGTCGCAGTATGGGTCGGAGCTCGACGACGACTGTTGAGGCTTCATCCGACAACAAGATGGGCCAGGCTCGAGAAAATGCCTGAACCCAGAAGGAACTATCTAAAGTTTTTGTATGCTGCTGCTTAGAAAGAGATCGGAATTACGGCAAGCATACAGAGTGAGATAGTCAACATCCTAATAGAAAAGAGGAGCAGCGATAACAGTATTCTAGAGTGTTGGAGGTAACATGATGCCTAGCATGAATCAAGAGTATTGCCTGTGTATCTGTATGTTGAGCTGCATGCTACTTCCGTCCAGGATTCATTGTGCGTAAGTCTCCAACATGTATGACTTGCAGCCTCACTAGAACTTCTCCTGGGCCGGACGAAGATCAAGCTCGTGCTACAAGACACATCTGAGTCAGCGTCGATCGTTGTGCGGTCGAAAGGAGGGCAACTTACAGTCCAGAGTGTAGGGTGTTGCTCGTGCAGGAACAGATATGTTTTGCCCACAGCTTCAGCCGCGATATGCTTGCCCGCCTTCGTGTCCTCGTTGTCGGCATCAGTAATTCGACCATTCGCTATTGCATGTGCCACGTGGACCTGTGATTCAGAATTCAGCGGGAACCCATCGACTCAGATGATCGTACTTACACCTTTCGCAGACATCTCCTTTGCCAATGCTTGTGCTAATTGTCTGACAGACGCTCTCGAAGCACCATAGCTACCGAATTCTGCATTACATCGTAGTGCGCCCAGAGTACCAGTGAAGATGATGGTACCCTTCTTCTCAGCACCTTCGGCCAGAGTCTTCTCGCCATGGTCTTCGAAGAATCGTTTTAGCGACTCTTGGGCAAACACCATCGCGCCGCCAACATAGGTCGCAAGAGGATCCATAAAGTCCTCAAAGGTCTCCTGCATGAAGGGCTTCTTTGAACTGTTCTTGATAGAGTAGATGGCCAACCGCAACTTCAGGTCCTTGAAGGACCCATGAGACTCGATGTCCGCGAATGCCTTCCGCAGATTTTCCGGCGCAGTATCGGTGGCGAAGGTCTCAAAGACACCCTCTGGTGTCTGCTTTCGCAGATCTTTGACTAGGTCGTTCAAAGCCTCTTGTCGTCGGGCGAGTAACGCGACAGCAAGGTTGCCATGTGAAGGATGTGCTAGTATTCTTGCAATACCAGCTCCAGTAGCAGGGCCTGTGGGTTGTCAGCAAGGAGATTGTATGGGTCGCGGTGAGTACAGACCAGCGCCAATAAGAATTGCAAGACCTACAGGTGCCATTGCGACTGTGGTGTAGATTGTGGTCAATCAATGATGAGTGGGCTCCTATTTCGCTCCATCTACGAAGCCAGCTGCTTTGGAATGGTGCAGTCGTGAGGAGCGGGTGACGCAATACGTCAGAGAACGATACCGCTTGAAACTTTGACCATCAAATACATCTGGTATTTCCGGGGCGAGAATGGACTCCCGTCAGGCCAACGTCAAGAAGCAATCTTCAGGAGCCAGTCAAGTAGACATAATGCTTGAGTACAATTGAGAACATATCTACGGGAGATCTTCTATCATCATCGTCTACCATTTCAACATCAATATTCATGTTTCGTCCTGACTCCACTTGACCAAAGCCTCTTCCTATGCCTGACCCTCGACAGCGACAGGGGCTACAGAGCCATTAACAGGCTTTGGGCTGTTCCTCTGGCTTTCATGCTTCGCTGACTTATCATCTGCACCGTCGTCATAATTCTCATCGACATCCATCTTGCGGGCTGGTGGCTCATACACCTGCGCGGGTTGTGGAGGCGGTGGCGGCGGTGCACGGTGCTCTTCCTGTGGTGGAGCTGATGCACGAGGTGATGGCTGCGTAATCGTGTGCATCGACGGCAGGGATGGTGGATGATGTGCCGCCTCTGAAGGGTGGTAGGCAGAAAGTGGACGTGGCTCCTCCATGCGCTGTCGCATATCAGGTGGACTGCGATTTGGTGGCGTTGCCATCTTCTCTGGCGGTGAAGGGCGATGCATCTTGATCTCTTCGAGACGCGAGCGCTGATCGTCCGTAGAAGGCTTCTTCGGGGCAGCACCATTTGGCTCGTCCTCCCACACCTCGCGTGGGCGCTTGCTCGGAGCTGTGCTAGATGGTCGCTCATCCCTGACGCGAGCAGCAGCGTCGGCGGCAGTCTGGGCCGCTGACGGCGCTGGAGCTCCGCTTGCGATACCTGGCGCGGCGTTAGGGTGATGTTCGAATGGCGTTCGTGGATATTGGCCATTCTCCGCCGGGCCACCGCTATTCACAAGGGGTCGAATCTCCGGATGTGACATTGGCTCTGGCTGGCGCGCGTAAGGTGGCAGCGGCGTATGCGCAGCTGAGGTTGGCATGCCGTTCGGTGCTCCAGCAGCACTGGTCGGTGCTCCGTACTGCGGACGACCTTGGTCTTGCTGAAGATGTGGTGGCTGGCCGAACATCTGGTGCTGAGGCATGCCCTGATGAGGAGGACCAGGCTGATAAGGTGCGGGCGCAGAATGCTGACCTTTGGGTGAAGGTGAGAGACCGCGGTGTGCTGGCGGTGGTGGGCGCTGAGGCTGCTCTTGGTATCGTGGTAGCTCCTGACGTGGTGGGCTAGGCTGTCTCTGTGAGGGCGGAGGCTGCTGCTGCTGTGGTGGCAAGCGATCGCGTTGGTCATATGGATTCATGGCCTGTGGCGGTACCTGTGGATTCTGAAGCTCTGCCGGACGATTCGCGCCCCAGTTGTTGCCGACGGTCATAGGCCCTGGAGCAGGTCCGGGAGGTGGTGGGTTTTGAGAGTGTGCACCCCACTGCGGGCCAGGCGGTCCACCAAGCGCTCCAGGCTGATAAGCTTGTGGATGGACATCCTGTGGGAGTGGTGCACCACCTTGATTCGGCAGACCTGCTGTTGGCTGGCCCTTGAGAAGTGCGAGGCGCGCCTTGATGTGCACGTTAGACGGATCGAGGTCGGCGGCTCTCGTGTACGCATCAAGCGCGTCACTAGTTTGATTGTTGCAGGATTCGTACTGTATGGCGGTCAGCATATCTGCCAATTGCTTGGAACGCGCGAGACTTACAAGGGTGCCGAGGTCATACCACACCTCCGAGATGTTCGGATTGAGGCGGATGGCACGGCTGTATGCGTCGAGCGCGTCTCTGTATTGGTTGATCTGGTAGTAGAGCACTCCGATAGAGCACCAGAAAGTCGGGTTGCGTCCGTCCCGATATACAGCTTGTTGGTAAGCTTCGTACGCTTTAGGATACTTCTGTTGTGACATGTAGCATCTGCCGAGCAAGTACCAGCTTTGTGCGTCGGTCTGGTCTGCTATTCGTGTTAGACATGTACTGCGACATCGAACTATTGTGGCGACTTACCTGAAGCCACAGACTTCTCAAGATACTCAATGGCCTTCTCTTGGCTGCTGAAACTGGTGCTCTGTTGATGGTGTAACCACCCAAGTTGTTGTAGGACTTTGGCGTGGTTCGGGTCGCGCTCAAGCACGCGTGTGTAAGCCGACTTCGCGTTGTCATACTATATGGTGTCAGCTTGCGATTGCGCAACGACCTCCTGAGCACACTTACGTCTTTCTGTTGTTCGTGAACGTGGCCGATCTGGAACCAGATATCCTCTTCACTTAACGGTCTCGGTGGGTCTGACACAATATATCGGAAGCACTAGCATTGTATTAGCATCGGCGCATTTGTGTCAGTGAACACGACATACCTCAAGACTCTGCTGGAACTTCTGTTGCTGCTTGTAGATTATGCCAAGTCTGAAGTAGATCTCGTTTGCCTTCTCGAAGTTTGGGTCCATGCGCATGACTTGAGAGAATGCCTCTTCGGCGTGCTCCAAGGAGCCGTATCTATCGTAGAGGATACCAATGCCATACCACAGCTTCGGCTCTTTCGGGTCAGGCAAATGATACAACGCTTGTTGGTATGCGGAATATGCCTGCTGCAGATCGTCCATCATCAGATAGCAGTGACCGAGACTGCTCCAGACTTCGCCATTGGTAGGGTCGATCTTGATGATTTGCCTGAGATACTCGACGGCAGCGGTGAACTGATCTTTCGATCGGAGAATGCACGAGATCGAGAGCATAGCAGGCACCGACCACTGGTTGAAGCTCATGGCCCTTTCGTAGCATTGAGTCGCGCCATCTAGCTCGCCCATCAGTTCCGACAGCTGCCCGAGCTGGAGCCATGTCTGCTCGTTCACAGCCGCAAGGTGCTGTGCTGCAGGCTTGAACTGTTGCGGTTGTTGTACGGGCATTGACCCGTTCGGCGGTGGTCGTACAGCTGGAGCATAATGATGCTGATGCGGCGGCATAGGGCCAGTCGGCGACTGTTGGTTTGCCATTGGCTCAGACGAGGTAGGATTCACACTGTAGTAGATCTTGCAATCAGCATGGCTCTTGCTGATTTGATCATGCTAGCAAAAGCGTGCTGGATCGGTCGCATAAACTCACCTTGCCAATAGCAACGACGGCTGTCACGGGCACGCTCAGAAGGGAAAGTCCTTCCAGAATCGCAGTGGATAGAGGGTTGCTGGTTCACGATGCAGAGATCGAGGGAACAGTGACTTTCCTCTCGTTGACCGGAAGAGTGCGGGTAGGATGGTAGAGGTGATGGTGTGAGAGACAAGGAGCAGCTCGGGAAACTGAGCAAGACGGCGCCCGCGACTCTGAACCATCTTACCCTCCAGCAACCATTACCCACGGTACTACAAGACACAGGCCCACAGCAAGCCGCAGATTCAGAACCCACGAGGTTAAAGGCGGCTAAGACGAGATCGGCGTCACCCCAGCTTAGCCTGTGCGCCTCCCGTTCAGCGTTTCCACCACTTCTTATGCACCATCAATACATCTCGCATAAGGAAACATATGTTAGTCGATGCCTGCTAAACATGGCTTGTGAAGAGATCGCATCGCACCTGTACATTGCATCCTACCTACTCCGCTCTCGCCTGTGTTAAAGGTTCAGATACCGATGGAGTGGACACGATGCAACCACAATCCGGAAGCATAACCGGACCAGTCCGCAACATGTGCGTCAGGTCGAACTCTCTACGTCTCCTCCACGGGCTATAACACGCTCGCAAGGTCAGATTGCCGACCATCATAATGGCTGTCATGTTCTTATCTCCCGGGACACGTACAGATGTGCTCCATGTGGCACGGCATGAGACAGTCTCTTGCATCCTTCCGGCGCGGACTCATCCCTCCCTCAAACGCGCCGTCATGCTGGGTGGCGGAGTCTGCAGGCAAAAGCCGTTGCCTGGTTCCATATTTCATGTTTTCATGTCGCCCTTTGGTATTGGCTATCTACATGGCAAGGACAACATACCAGGCGCAACGACCATGAGCAAGTTCCGCCGTTGCGACACTGGTGGCCATGATTGTGGAAAGTAGAGGGAGTGGACTCGTGCCTGATATAGCGAACGCAAACGTTGGTTTGATTCATGACACTTTGCGCTGTGCAACGAACGCCAGCACGCGGTGGTAAGTGCCGCTAAATGTCAGCCTACAGCGGTCGTCCGATGCGTATACCCATTATGCGACCAGCAGCCGTGTCTCAGCCAGCTTTACATTAAATTTGTGGTTGATGGTCCGCGATCGAGCTTTTACCAACCGGGCCAAGATCCACTTAACCCAAAGAATGTGCACCCCGGAAACTGCGGCGTCAGCATCTCACTACTTTGAAGGCTAAAAAGCCCACCCTGGCTGCATATTCGACTGCATGCTGCCGCACCCACAGCCGATACCAGACCGAGAAGGAGTGGAGCTGAGACCAACGAATCACATATGAGAAGCTCGGTAGCAGCCGCTATCGTCTAGATCCCGAAAGCTTGGCATCAACGAGGAGAACATGCATCGGGTTTGCGGTCGTGCAACAATCGTGGCGGCTAGCCGTTGTTCTCAGGGCGCATGCATGTGCATTGCACGTATATGGTCGTCTATCAGATATAGTCGGTTCCGAGCGTTCAAGAGTTGGATCGCAGCTCAACGCGCCACAGGCTGCACACGAAGCTCAACTCATGCTTGCCTGTCGATTGTGACGAGGTTGTGCATCGACAAGCTGGAGCACGACATTCGATGTAAGCGATGACGGCCCGCTCTCGCCCACAACCCTGCACGGCTCTGCACGCCAGCGCTAGTGAATGGTAAAGCTTAAAAGTGCCAGACAGAAACGCTCACGCCCAGCCATTTCTTGGCTCATCCTTCAGCCCGAACGCTTTCGCCCCAAAGCATGGTCCACTCAATACTCATTCCGGCATGTCGCTGCAGCGCCCTGAAACGCCCAGGTTCTGGGACAAGAACCACAGGAATCACAAGGATGTCTTGACCCACTTTCGCGCTACAAGCGCGCAGGAGTCGGGTTGAGAGGGAGCTGATCGACTCGAGTTGGAGCTTATCCCTCCACTCAATGCTGTTTTATATGACAGCCACGCGGCGATTTTCAGAACACCAACAGCCATCATGGGCTCCGCACTCAATGACGATCTCTGGATTGGACGATGAGTTGATGTTGCAGCGCGATCCCGGAGCGCAGATTTGTTGCCTATGCGTCGCTACGAAGTGAGCAATCTACATGGAAATGTTGACCACATCATATACCGCAACAAGAGTCACCTGCGACCACTTGCGCTCGATGTTTTATGATCACGAGAAGGCCGCTCGTACGCCAGCGTGTTCGATGACCCGTTCTTTGGTGAAAGGCGGGTATGGGTGAGATGGGTAGTCGGCCGTACCTGTAGCCTGTTTAGATGAGACCACGTTTGACAGTATGGTGGTGTGTCAGAGGCCTATATGAGTATATTGAAGGTTGCGTTCTTCAAGAATCTTGTAGCAACGGAACCGACAAATGCACAATTTGGTGGGTTGTAATTGTGTCATTTCAACGTCAGTGCTTCGAGGCCATGGGCATATACGTGTAGTCAGTAGCTCACTTTACACACATGTTCGACAACGCGAAAGGAACATTCCACAGATTGTCATATTAGAGTTTCGAACTGGGATGTGGAGAACATCTCCTTCAGCCACAAACAGTTGCATCTACACATCTGCTTGACTATTGGATGACGACCTCCACCCTCAGGCATCATATACCAAGTCCATATCTTCTAGCTTTCGTCACACCATACTCAGCCACTGGGCGATGGCGGCTCGTTGTCCAAGGAGCTATAGCTAGCGATAATGCTGGACGACCAGGCAGCCAAGGAGGCCGAAGCAGTTGGTGGTAGGGAGATGAAGCTCTCGGTGTGCGTCGCGTTGGCAGGTCCGATACTAGTCAGGTTCGCAATTACTGGGACAGTGCCGTCCGCGATGTTGAAGTGGTTGATGGAGCGGTTGAAGATGGCCAAGGAACCCTCGGGTTGGTCTGGAATCTAGTCAGCTCTGACTTTGTCGATGATATTGATAGATGGTTGTGTTCTACTCACAGTAAGGAACCTCATGACCCGACTCATAGACTCTCGTAAAGCTGAAGTTCCCATACTGACGCACTTCACCATACTCCACGCCGCCGTACACAAGGGGCTGATAGCCGGCTGCTGCAAACTCTTGGGCGTTTGCGTAGCTCAGTGCCAGAGATATCGCCTCACCTCCGTACCAATTACATATATAATCAGCATCGCCGTAATAAAGGGATACCCTGACACCAGAAGCCAGGATATCCTCCAGGTCACTCAAGAAGTTACCGTAGATGAAGTCGCCCGTAGACTGGAAAGCATAATAGATATCGTTGTTGCTCTCTGTGTAATTCAGGTTAACACCGAGAGCATTCTGGACCTTCGCGGTGTTTAGGTATTCCACGAAATATTCTGGTGGAGTCACGTCACTGAATGGGTGACGGATATCGTAGACGCCGCGACCGCTGTAGTAATAATAAGGTGACTCCACATTGTCGCGGCACATGCTTTGTGCCTCTGAGCAGATGGCATCTAGATCAGGATTGTCGACAGCGGCCTGAGTAATTGTGTCGCCTACGAGGCCGCCTGGAAAGTCGGACGCGGCATTTCTGCACAGGGCGATCTGGTCAAGGCAACCATTCTTCATCTCATTGGCGAATTTGGCGTAGCTTTTTACGGATCAGCACATGCATCAATGTCATGGAAAGGACAGCGAACGAGGCTTACGAGTAAACTGTGTCGTTGTATGCTTTGATGCCGTAAGTGTTGTTGACCGCGAACTCCGGGTACCAGCCGGCCTGGACTTTTTCGTCGATAATACCATTCCCAATACCGAGGCTGTTGAAGTTCAGTCCATATCCCGGGATCGTACCGTTCTCGATAAGCTTGTTCTGCTGCTGGAAGTAGTTGAAGAAGGCCGGGCCGTAGTGACCGCCATAGCTTTCGGTCCTACGAAGGTCATATTAGCTCTGAAAGAGGCTTTCAATGTAGCCAGCTCTCACCATAAGTTGAAATCTTTGGGGACACCAAGCTTGGCATCGAGGCAATCCAGGCCAGACATGAATCCTTGCAGCACATGCCACGCAGCAATGGCAGCCATATCCGTGGTCTTGATCGTGCCTTCGTCGAACGGATAGAGCGTGGGGTATACTCCTGTGGCGTTGGCCTGAGAAGCGTTCAAAAAGGCTCCGGAGTCAGGACCGATACTGCCTTCGGCTTCACCTTGGTAGCTGAATCCCGTGCCAACCTGCTCCAGTCAGCAACTGTCCTCAAAGTGGCTCGTATCCTGCTGGGAGCTACCTACCGGCTGGGAGATAAACAGCATATTCGAGACATTATTGAAAGAGTATGGATTGATCACGCTAGTCAGATCCTCATTGATCCTACAGGGCCCTAGCTCTTGGAAAAGTCCGATCAAAGAGTCTGAGCCGGGTCCTCCGTTCAGCCATATCGTCTGTACTATTCGTCAGTGGGAGCTTGGCTATGTACAGCTCTTTATTTCAAGCAACGTACCAGAGGGTCAGATGCTGGATTTTGCCGGCTCTCGAAGAACCTGGACGTCACGGAATTAGCGGTGTCTCGAGTAGAATCAAGTCTCTTGCAATCATCCAAAGCTCACCAGAAAAAGGTATGGACGTCAGGCGCGAGGTCAATGTATCCACTGTAGCTATTGACACCAGGAGTCGTTTCGCAAACGCCATCTTTCCCAGGCTCCTTGTAGCGGATCTGAACACCAGTAGGGGTCGTGATTGTCTTCACATCTGTAGCGTTGGCAGGGAAATACTGTCGTTTTTCAAGAGGTGCAGTCGATCTCTTGACCGACGGCTTGTACCCAGGAAACTTCAATGCCGTCGTGCCCTCGGAAAGCAACAGCAGCGCCGAAGCTGCAGTTAGCAGAGATTTGTGCCACATCGTTGCAGTATGGTTGTGAAAAGAGGGAGAGAGGACAGAGACTAGATACCACGGCTTAGCGTAGCCTACCTTTATTGACTTCTAATGCACCGCGATCCTACGGTGCCTGCGCTGCTATGCTGGGCCCGCTGCACTACGCAATCGACATGACTATCTCGGGTCTGCCGTTCGCAGAATACGGTGTACCTGTTGAATGATCCGGGCTGGCATGGTATGCTGCATTAGCCTGGGTGCTTGCTCTAGACGGCATCTTGTGTTTGCTGATATCTTTTGCATCAAGCTTCCGAAGCTCGTAATCCCTGGCCGCGATCTAGTCACCGACAAATTACCTTGCTTTGATTTGGTGACCATGCAATTGGTGCAACAAGGTGCTAGGCCGCGCTCCTGCTAAGCCCTTGCAGTCGCCTGATTACCAGTTTCTCGAATCGGCTCGACCTCCGGGGTGGACAGTTAACAAACTTGCCATGACGTTATGATGGTAGTGAAGAGGGGTCTGGGTTTTGAAGATAGCGCTAGGAGTCTTGACTACGCCCCATGAAGAAAGGTTGATTAAGATAAGATCTGGCCTGTGGATCCCAGGGAAGTGAGGAACATCCTGTGCTTCTTGATCGGAAACCGGCAGCATAACGTGACACAGCTTGGTGATGCAAGCTTACGGTTTGTGCGGCCATCGACAACGCTGCTAGATCGAGTGGTGAGGAGATAATCGCCGGGGGAATATATGAAGTGTGGAGAGCAGAAATGAAGCTCATGGCGCCACGCCACTAACCTTAAGCTCGATTGGAAGACACGTGAGAGGATGACAAATTGTAGGTTGAGCAGACAGACGTGATCGAAAGCTCAGCTCCATCTCTGAACATGATGGCATTGTCAAGGCTGTCGAATGAGAACACAATCACAGGTCTTGATATTAGCTCCGAGTCTTCCACTGTAGCGCCACAATACACTTAATACAATATAATTATCCAGTCGTAGGGTATCAGTATATAGACCTGGAAAACTCGGATCACGAATGCCTCCTCGGTAGTAGCTAGAATTATCGTCGTATCGCCATCCCATCGTGCCTCGAGCTGTACAGTACAGCCGTGATATCTCAGACAACATCAACCCAAACTTTGCGTCATCGGCCATCGTGATGGCTCGTGGCCTAATCCTGCCGTAAAGTTGCTCCTCACAGATGCTATCCATTAATAAGAGCCTGTACATTAGCAAATCGCTGCTGCACTTCGTCGCGATCAGATTGTGCCTACGACGCAAAGTCAGCAAAGCACACCACACTACCACCATGACCGTTGACACGACTCACCTGCGCCAAAGCCATCTTAGCCCCCACCAACTCGCGCTCCATATCCTCCTGCTCTTCATGTAACATCCGATTCTCATTCTGCACCTCCAAGTTCCGCGCCATTATCCTCTCCATCTCCTCCTTCAACTTCTCTTCCACTTCCGCCGGCTGCGATTCAACCATCTTCTGGAGTTCCTGCACTTTCATCTTGAGACCTTCATTCTCATCCATGACTTCATCAAGCTGCATCTTTGCTCTAACGAGCTCGCCAGCCATAGAGACGTGTTCGTAATCCTGTTGTTGGGTGCGGTCTTCTAGGCTTTTGACACGGCTAGTCATTGCAGTGCTTGAACTTCGTAAGCTTTCGAGCTCTTCAGTGCGTTCGCGATCGGTGCGTTGTTGGTCTTCCCATTCGGAGGTATATTGTGCCAGTTGTGCCTCAGTGACATTGACCTCACAAGCATCCCGCACCATTTCGTCCGCTCGATATAACTCCTTGTCTGCTCCGCCAGTGACGGAGCCGAAGAATCCCGAGTCGAGTAGTGATGATGCGGAGGGTGATTTGTCGATGTAGACGTCGAAGATCTTCTCTTTGAGAAAAGCGGAAAGCTGGCTCATGTCCTTCATGGCCAGTAATGCTTCACGATTCCTCTGCATGAGAACGATGCCGAACTTTAAGATGGCTGTCAGACCCTCGCTGAAGATCAAATCGTAGACTCGTAAGACCAGTTGCAGCGGGAAGCGATGAGCGAACAAGGTCAAGAACCATTGCGTTGCATATAATTGTGGATCTACTTTCCGTCTTCGTAGATGGCAGTAGAGAGCTGGTTCCAGATCCTCCAGTAGTCTCTCAAATTGATATAGTCGCAGATGGAGACCGTTCATATCAGGTGTGAACATACTCCGTAGGTCGTACTTGCTCATGAGCTTGACCAGTAACGTGAACGACTCTTCCTCGCTCAAGTTGAACAGCAGAGGCATGGCAATGAAATTGATCCCCTGTGCATAGCCCACGCCTTCGTCGAATATAGCATAGGCCTTGCATACTCCGAACAGACCATCTTGCAAGCCTGCAGATTGAGTGTATTTGCTAAAAGACGTCCTCGATCCCATGTCTCGCTTGATGGCCTTTTCCAGTTTCGTTAGAGCAGCGGCTTCTCGCTTTTGCTTCTCTGCCAGAAGTTTGCCTTGTGTGTCCATCGGATTGCCTTCGACAGACATTGGTGGGCTGGCCATGGCTGATGTCGCCGGTGTCGATTCGGTCGAGTGTGTACTTGATCGCGAAGATGCTACGGAATCCTTGTCAAGCGGCACGCCATTGCCTAGATTCGATTGCGACTCGGTTCGTGATGCAGGCACGGGTCGGTCCACATCTGTGCCTCTAGCCTTCAAGGTGCGATATACCGCCTCCAGATCTTCATTCTTGCTCTCGGCCAGGACTTGCCATACAACGCCACGAATAGCTGGAGGTATCCCAGATGCGATCGAAAGCTGGAGCTCTTCGCCACTTGTTCTCCGCACCGCAGCAGGTCCTTCGTAGACAACGGACTGCCACAGATCCCAATTCACTGGTCGCGGCTCATCTGCAGGTCCTGCAGTCATGCCTGTAGCTGTACCAGGTGGTAAATTCGGATCGAGCGGTGGTGATTTGAGTGGACCCGGGTTTGATGCGGCTCTTTCCAGTTTGACAGGTACCGCCATCGAACCTTCCTCGCTGACTTTTGACAAAATACCCGCATCACTATGTTTGCGTGGTGATTGCGGTGCCACGTCATCTGTCGCGTGGCCGTTCACACCATTCATGGCGTGCTCCTCCTGCCTCCTCAGGTCTGCAAATTGGTCCTGTAAGCTAGGCTTTGGCGAATTACCATCCGGCATATCAGCAATAGATGCTAGACCATTCACAGACCCATTCAGAGATGCCATGGAACTGCTTGTGTTTGCCCTCTCATGTCTGAACTTGCTCTCTGGCCGTGCTGGCGGTGATCGCGCAGGCCTCCTAATACTGCCCATTCTGCCAAGCAATCCAGACAACCCATTTGATGCTTTGCGTGCGAAACCTTCGGTAGGTCTGGGAGATGTTCCATTGATCCCATCACCGTTTTGCCGTGTCTCGAGAGCATGCACACGATCTGCTGTGGATGGTGGAGGAGGTGCGTTGATAGCGAAGTCGCCGGAGAGACCCTGCATGATTTGTGTTGGTCGTTTCGAGGGCGATACACTTCGGTCACGGGACTGTGTGGCAGACAGGGGTACTCCTAGGCTTGGTGTGATGTCGATGGTCGTCTGGCGTGAATGTGCAACCCTCGGCTCCTCATCATTGCTGCGTCCTGTTTCTTCGACAATACTTTGTGTCTTCTGACTGACACCGTCGATCGCCAAACCAGTACCTTCAACAGGAGGTGCTGACGATACAGCCCTTGGTGTACTTTCCGACGCACTCTCGAAGCCTTCTGACTCTTGACCTGGTGTCATGTCACCATCCCTCGGCCGCATCTCTGGTTCCACATTGGCCATGCTGAATATGATGGTTGGCGGTGGTGTAGAGCCTGGTAGAGAAAGTTGGCCTCGACTCTTCGTAGCTTTGTTGATCAACTTGGTACTTTTCCGCCGATCCAATATACCCGGCGCCTGATTTCGCCCTGCGCTCGTGACCGGATTATTATACGCTGGTGGGATTGCTGGTACAGGTGGCAGGTCTACAACAGTATTGACTGATGATGTCTCATGAGACACCTGCCCAGCACCAGCAACATGTGTTCCGCCCACTGAACTCTCGTGGCTTTGACTTTCTTGGGATGCGGGTGGAAGTGTGGCTGTCCCTGCATCCGAATCCGACGCTCCTGCAGCCGTTGCTCGTATTTCCTCGAGCTTTCCCGTCGTGCTACCACCAGCTTTCGACATTATTGAAGATAGTCACGATGAGCAGACGAGCTGGCAAACAGGGCCTACGAGAAGATCCAGTGCCTCGCTGCCGCATCGGTGGCCAAGCCTATTTGCCAATTCATTAATTCGCGGTCATCACGTCAGCCAGGGGAGAATAGAAACAGACTTCCTCATCGGGCAAGTGCCTCCGCCAATTGCGCCACGCATATGCCACGGTAATGCAATGCTACAAGCCGTCTGAGTACTACTGTAGAACAATCACGAGGCACAAGGCAATGCTATAGACAGTGAGTCTGCAACTTTGCAGTCCCTTCCATCGTATGACCGCCATTGCATCAGCACTGCTGTCATTTTGGCAAGAACATAGCACAAGATTCGCCGAGATCTGGAACCTGAAATAGATCTTCGCAGCCACCCGTGTGGCGCGATCCAACAATAAGGTAAAGGTGCATGTCTTGTTACTCGTGTCATCTTCAGCATGGCTTCCATATCTCACCTTCATCTACGCAGCATTGTATCCCGCCTGATTTTATGCGGTGAAGCGCAGCTTTCCTGCGTGTTATCTCTGCCTCGCAGATAATTTACTCAATACGCTCAGATACGGGTGTAAGGAGGAGAGACGGTGACGTAAAGCTATGAAGGCTAAGTACGTCCAGAATCATACTGTTCTTCGTGACGTATTTCTGTCTTCCATCCGATAGCGAACACAATAACGAAAGGAGTCCTTGACAGTAATTCACGACCATTGAATACACCGAGCAACCACCACGCGTCTGGAACCAAATACGAACAAAATCGGCAATGACCAAATCAGCCAGCTTCGACGTCCTAGGAACATGTTTCCACTTCCAGCCCGCCATTGACACAATAGCAGAACGTCTTGGTTCCAAACTCAATGCAATAGGTGTCGACCCCAAATCTCTCTTCTTCAGCTGGTTCTACGCTGCCCAACGCGACTTCACCTACGCTTCCATGTGCGGAGCCTACAAGCCCATAGCTCAGATCTTCAAGCTCACATTCAAACGAGCCTGCTTGATTCTCGATCTTCCTGCGGATCAAGTGAGCGATGATGACGTAGCGGCTATTATGCAGCAGATTACTAAATTACCTCCGAGAGAAGGATTGAAGGAATGCTACGATGGCTTAAGGGCAGCAGGTTGGGACGTCTCCGGCGTAACGAACGGAGGCAAGCAGACGAGTCTGAAGTACTACGAGCTTGCTAACATCGAGCTGGACTCCGATCATTTGCTCTCATGTGATGACATCCAGGTGGCGAAGCCGGACGTCAAGGTCTACCAGACAGCTCATCTGCATCTTACTTCTCGTGGTGTGGGCCAGGAAGGCGATGGCGAGAGATGGTTCGTCGCGGCGCATGCGTGGGATTTGATTGCGGCGAGGAAGGCGGGTTTCAAGACGGCGTATCTGTATCATGAGGAGCACGATCCTGTTACTGAGATTTTTGGGCAGTTTGATATCTATGCGCGGGATTTCAACGAGTTGTTGCAGAAGATGAAGGCTGTTTAGACTGCTCGACTCACATCTTGCGTATCCAATCCAAAGCAGGCATTGGGATTGATAGCTATGCTGGATGGACGTGAGGCTTTGTGTGAGGCTGGTCACCACTAGGGTTAGGGTTTGGGTAGGTTCATGAAGATGGTATATTCGAAGTGACTGGACAAGGAAGAAGGCATGCCTCGCCCAACAGTTCGTATTCTAGTGTCCGTTCGCCGCGCCTTTGCGAGGTGTATATAATTAGACGTGTTCTGCGCCTCGAGCATGTTCGTGCATCAGTTGTGTCTGATGATCGGAGGCCGCGGCCGAGACTCCAGCAAGTTGGAATCTCGAGAACCAGACGGCCGCGCACACATGCTTGGCTGCGCCCCCTCCAAGTCCATTACTTACCAAATGCTCATTGAAGCAAATGACCATACCATTGCCCCTTGACTGGTCTTTATTCTCCGTCGTGTCTGAGAAGGCGGTGCAGCAATACATGCAATAGCCGTACTTCTGCCGCCCTACGCCAACTGCAACGATTCCTCGGTCATCAGCCCATCCCTTTTGGGTACTTACTGCGAAAAGAGACACGCCGACCACCGCTTCTCGATCACTTAGCAGTGACCAGCCGTTATAGGCAGCACTCTACACAGGCTATATAGACGCCATGGGCTGGACCGATGTTCTCAAGCCGCGACTGAGTGTCAAATACATCTTCTGGGCTCTGGTCACAAGTTACTTCTCCATCTGCATACTCTTCAGGATGCCTTTCTTCAGCAGCAAGCTACCGGCATATACCGGACCGTACAAGGTCGGCACTATAGATATCGAGGCTCCGGTCGAGAAACGTAATATCAGTGAGGCCAGGTTTGCGAATGGTGGCAAGCCAGCGTTTGAGCTGGAGACCGTGCTGTTCTCGCTCTACTACCCAGCGAACAAGGACGCACGATCGCATAGGCCACACCACCACTGGATATCAAGACCGGTAGGTCTTCATGCCGAAGGATATGCCAGGTTCGCGCACATCAATAACTTCTTCACCAACAATCTCTTCACTTTCAGTCTGTGGACTTTGGCAGGCAGCACGACCATCCCTGCAGAGGTAGATGTACCACTGAATGGCACGATCAAAGGATACCGGAACTACGACAAGGAACACCCTCTCGATGACTATGGTCTTCCGCGACATCCTGTTATCGTGTTCTCCCACGGCATGGCATCGAGCCGAACAAGCTATACGCAGTACTGTGCCGAGCTCGCCTCACGCGGATTTGTCGTGGCTGCGATTGAGCATAGAGACGGTAGTGGGCCTGGCTCAGTGATCATGAGCGAGGGCAAAGTCAAGCATCGCTTCCACATCAATGCTGATCAATTGGATCCCAGCCCCGAGACGGCAGACTTCAAAGTCATGCAACTTGCTTACCGTCAAGCTGAGATCGAGGAGACTGTTCGCGTACTGCGACAACTTAACGAAGGTATTGGCGGGGACTTCTACAGAAGCAATCCGCGAGAGGAAGGCAAAGACCTTGCCGAGTGGCGAGGACGACTAATCGTTGACAGCATGGTCATCAGCGGCCACTCCTATGGTGCGACAGGCGCTCTACAAGCGCTCGCAGGCGGGCCCACATACGAGCGACCTTTCGTGGGCGCCGTGATCTTAGACCCGGGCAAACAGTCAGGACCTCTAAACGACGACATCCACGTCCCAATGATCATCATACACTCCCAATCCTGGTCTAACTCGTACAGCATATTCCAAGGCCGACCACACTTCGACGTGGTAAAGGACATCGCAGTAAAGAATCTAGATGAACATCACAAATTTACCTGGTTCATGACAAGTATAGGCACGACCCATCCTTCCGTTACGGACGCACCACTTATTGAACCGCTATTACTTTCCTGGACCACAGGTGCCACGATCGAGGTACGGGAGGGAGTGAAGCAGTATGTCCTGGCCACGGAAGACTTCATGCACTTCCTCTCCACAGAGCAGAGGAAGGGCGTACTGAAGGAAGAGACTACTCATCCACGGTATGATGAGGACATTCGGGATGAGGATAGGAAGCAGCACATGGATCAGGAAGTGGCGAAATATTGGCAGATCCATGTTGCACCCACGACAGCGTGCGCCGCGCCTGGGTTGTGTGGTGTATGGCCTGATCGAGCTGGACGGCCAGGATCGTAGTGGATTTACGGTGGTGGCGCGTTCGTAAGGTCATTCGAGGCGTAATTGGCACGCGTGCTGGCACAGCCTTCGGTCAGGTTCAGGAAAGACTCTTTGACTTTGCTAATACGAGCGGACTATAGCAAGGCATTCATGTAGCAGTTATGTACAAGTCGACCATCATCAACGTCATCGCGTAAGTTTCTGATTTGCAAGGCATCAGCTCATCGTACTCTTCTCTGCAGCAAGACTCGTTTCATGATGCTTCGCGCCAGCCAAGCCGTCCTTGTGTTTGCTTACCACACTATCATCAATCGTCTCATCAAATACGTCCACTTCCGTCTTGGCGAACTTCCTCGCGCTGACTTTGCGCTCGAATAGCAAGTCTAATTCTGCAAATGTCCGACCTCGTGGTTCGGGGACACGGAAGTAAGTATACACGACACAGCAGGCGCATAGACCGGCCCAGAAGAAGCCGGTGTAATTGCCCCAATTCCAGGCAGTAGGATTGAGCATATATGGAGTAAGCACGGAAGTAATAATGCCGACAATGTTGTAGAGATTTCGGCCAAGAACGACCGTCTTGATCTGTAGGCGTCGAGTCGACAGCTCGGCAACGAGCGAGTAGCAGACGGTGCCAACCGTGAGTTGGTAGAACAATGCCCAGACGATCATGATACTGCCAGTCGCCAGACCCGCTTCAATCTTATGCGCCGCTGGCACCAGACCAAGGAAGCCCATGATGAAGAGCATAGAGAAGAGACCACATAATCCATAGAAGTAAAGGCTACGGCGGCCGATACCCCAGGTCATCAAAGCCCATGCACCGAAGACACCGACCATGTTGATGGCGTATTGGCCCATGGCGAAGCTATAGCTGTTGTCTTTGCTCACACCGGCTTGCTCGAGGAAGTAGGTGGAGTAGTTGGAGAAGGCATTCCCGCTGAGATTCTGAATGGCCCAGACCATGCAGACAATTTCTGTTCGGCGGAGGTCGGTACCTTTAAAGCAGTCCAAATAAGATGCACCCGTGGTGATCTTCTCCTCGAGCTTGGTCGTGTGCACCATCATGGAGACCGTCTCATCTGCGTCGAAGTCGGTCTCGCGGTTGAGACTTGTGAGGCGGAGGAGGGACTTTTTGGCTTCTGCTAAACGCCCTTTGCGGACGAGCCACCTGCAAATATTAGCAGGGAGTAGATGGTGCTAGTAAGAGGACATACCATGGCGATTCCGGCGCGAAGATTATGCCGACGATCAGAAATGGTGGCCACATCCATTGAAGTGCATATGGTATGCGGTAAGCCCATTCGTCTGTTCTCCCAAGCATGGACTTGATGACACCGATTGCGATCAGCTGACCCAAACCCCAACAGAAGTTGACATAAGTTGTAAGGTAGCCGCGAAGAGCGACAGGGCAGACCTCGGAGGCGTAGGTGATGGTGAGTGTTTGGACTAGAGTTGATCAGTACTGAGTCTCGAAACCACGATGGTCGGATTACTGACAGACGCCCCACGGTATACCGCACAGAATCTCGGCAGCCAGCAAAGCATGGACTGATTGTGCCGTGAAGAAGATGGTCGTGAAGGCAGCGATCAGGACCAAGCAGGCAATAACGGTATACCTGTAGCCGAACCTCTCACTGACGATGCCGTTGATAGCCAGACCAATGATCTCTCCCACGTTAGCTCCGTTGCTCAAGCCAGCCTGCCACCGAGCTGGGACCTGCCATGTATCTTTGACTGGATCGTATACACCATACTTCTGGTTGAATTGAGGGAAGGCGTAGAAATTGTTGATCAGTGCAACATCGTATCCCTCCATGGCTATACAAGTAGAGATCAATATGCTCCATGCAATGGCCTTGGGATAAAGTCGTATGCCTTGTAGCAGCGTCATGTTGTGTTCTTTCTCCGTTGCAGCTCTGGCATTGAGGATTGTCTCCTCCATAGTCTCGGTCTGCTTCAGCTCGTCGCCGGCAGGGAAGTGCAGTGGGCCGCCTTGTTGCTCAAGGTGGTCCTTCTTCTCGCTACCAGTAACATTTTGTGCATGGTCGACCGAGTCCTGATGAGCCATGGTTGGTCGTTGGTCGTCCACGACGTTGGCTTTTCCTCTTGATGTTGACGTATTGAAGGAAGAGTGGTGTGACAAGACGCGCAACGGGAAGAAGAAGAGGAAGAGGCGTAAGAGAAAGTTTGCTTGTCAACACTTGCGATGGTGATGGGTTATCTTATGTCCTCGCGTCGCCGGTGCTCTGACGACCACGCGACAACCACGGCCCGATCGTAACGGACGCTGGGAGCTTCAACAGTCGCCGACAGGTGCGGAGAAGGTTCCTATGCTATACGGAGTGATTGGAGATACGCAAAAGACGCTTCCATAGTCGCTCGCCGATGCATGGAAGACATGAAGATGCATGTTTTGCCCATGGGGTGTGGGTGGTGTGAGGGGAAGCTAGCTTGCAGGAAAGGTGAAACTCACTTCCTTGAGCCGACCGGCCTCCGGTGAAGTTGATCCGTGGTCGATCAAGACGACACGCTTTGATTTACGTTGTTATCGTCCAATCTGTTTTGCTAAGAGGAAACTCCCACGTACCACAAGTCAATTCATCACGCAATTTGTCCTCGACGATTCAATCACTGCGAGGTCGCGATCCTTGCGAAGTTTTTCATAGCACGATGCGAGCACGCAGCTCTGGTGGCTTGAGATGGCTTGCATGTCGGCGACTGAGTAGGGCCGACTGCGGTCTTTCGGCAGCTGCTGGATCATCCCTATCACCGACGATGCCGTGAGACCACCTCTGATAGGTTCGTTAACCCGGTTGTCCTGAATTCTGGATCAACTTGAGTCCGTTCCTTGCCTTTGCTCCGTCACACCACACATTATTCTTCGGCATCTCCTCCCACGCCGATTCACATCAGAAAGATACCCTGGCCACATGGACGGCGGGAGAACCTTGAGACTAGCTTTCGACTGACTATGACTCGTGTGGTGGAGAAGTCTGCTATCGATATCATACAGAACATCTATGCTACCTTGCTGAAGAGTCAGCTTGCGAGATCGGGGTAAGTGGAGAAACAGGATGCTCCACGTCGCGCCGCGACACGATGTCTTCACAGGAGTAGCAAGGTAGTATTCTTGTTTCCACTATCATTGTCAAGGTAGATTGCTCCAGGATGGCTAAAACCGATATACCGACGTACACAATCCTGGAAGCGGACGGTCAACACGAGGACAACGATCTCGAGGACCGCCTTTTCGCTCAAGATCCTACTAATGCCTACACTGTCCGTTTCGTACGCGGGAGTCTATCACCTGGTGAGACGGCAATACGTAAACCATGGACAGACGTGCCAAAACAACTTCGAGACGAGGTCGACGGAATTATGATGTTGAAGTTGTACTTACGGGAGGAAGATATTGCATTATTTCCCAAGCTCAAGGTGTGAGTGAACATGGCTTGCAGGAGTCGTCTCTTTGTCTGATCCTTGATTTAGTGTCGTACGAATGGGTGTAGGCTATGATCGGATCGATCGTCCGGCTTGTGCTAAACGAGGTGTCACTGTTTGCAATGTGCCTGGTATACGATTGCTTCTCCATCGAAAGCTACCAAGCATCGCGATACTGACGTCAATCAGACTACGGGACAGAAGACATCGCGGATCACGCCATCGGTCTCGCCCTCTCACTTCGCCGCGGAATTCTACTCCATCACGACCTCCAACGAGCGGAACCTCCGGCACCATATACGCCCATAAAGCACCCACTGATCGCTCGCTCCCGCGGGGCAGTCTTTGGGGTCTTGGGTTTGGGTCGCATAGGCACAGCCGTGGCACTCCGAGCCAAAGCCTTCGGCTGGCACGTCTTGTTCTATGATCCTTACCTTCCCAATGGAGCGGATAAAGCTATTGGTGCCGAACGAACGAAGAACATCAAGGACCTCTTCCGAAGGTCGAGTATCTTGTCCATTCATTGCCCTTGTACCCGAGAGACGAGGAATCTGGTCGGTTACGATTTGCTTTCGCTCTTGCCAAAGGATGCTTTGCTCGTCAATACCGCTCGTGGTGAGGTTGTGGATCTCGATGGGGTAGAGAGATGTTTGAGGGAGGGAACATTGGCTGGGGCGGGACTGGATGTCTTGCCTGTTGAGCCGATTGAGGAGCCGGCTCATCCACTGATCCAGGCTTACCGTAGGCGAGAGGCGTGGTTGACTGGCCGTACGTTCCAACTCAAACCAGCGGAGAATAATCCTTGCTAACTTTGGTGTAGGCATGGCCTTGACCTGTCACACTGCATTCTTCTCGCCGAGCTCTGTCGAAGAGATCCGATCAAAGTCAGCGCAAACGATGCGAGAAGTGGTAAGTGGATGTTATGGTATTGCGGGCTCGGCGACATTTACTGACATGGGTACTTGTAGCTGATTGACAAGATCTCGAGCAACGTTATCCTGCCGGAGATGGAGTGAGACTGTCGACTAGATTACTCGCTACCGACGGGGTTTACACCAGTCATCGTGGACCTCTTTGCAGTCAGCTGTTGGTACTCCAAGGGCGAGATTCAGCGCGGGCTAGGTGGCAGAGAAGCTTGCTGTCACGTGGTCCTCGTCTAGACTTAGCAGCAATGGCCTTTTATCGAAGCCCATGGTACTCCTAGTAGACGCAGCACGATTAACGATATAGCTGCGGCGGCATTCGTGTTGCTTGCCTACTTCGCTCTCGATTCTCTCGAGTCGACTAGCTGTCTACTCTCCTGTTGGACAAATATGCGTGACTCGTGCTCTTGCAGAAACGGGCTTCGGCCCCACATCTAGCCGTGACATCTCCTCAGACTGGGAAACTCCCAATCCCTACTTTCCATCAGTATTCATGCACACACGCATCACCGTTGTTTAAGACAGACTGGTGGTGTGTCGAGATTGCTCATGGTATCTTCCGCCAACGTCTTTCGTCGCGAACAATTGGCGAGATTCGGCAGTCTATTCTCGGTGTCTCGGCCAAGAAAGTCAAACCCCGAGCTTGCTTCGTGCGCGACCAAGACCTTGAAACCATCATCACCACATCCTCCACCGTTTCGTTCAGGACTATTCCACGGCCGCTGACTCCATCTCAGTCTAGATCTGTACTGCCACATGGTTGGTAAGGTCGGCAACGTCGGTATTGTCCTGCCAGACCGTTCCTACAACAGCTTACACCGGGCCAAGCCGAGCGGACACACTTGGTATGAGGCTGTGAATAATGCCCAGCACTTACGGCCAAGGACTGCTACCAGTGTGCATAACAAATTTGGAAACACAGAAGACGATCCAAGCCCACTGCAGCTTTCTTGACCTCATCTCACATCCCCTTCCAAGCCGCCAAAGCACGTGTCAATTCGCCTTCGCGGTCCTCACCATTGCCTGTTCTGGTCGAGACGATGATGGACACTCCCGATTCGACATGCACCACACTACCATGCCCGCCGTATAGGGATGCAGCAACGCATATGCCGAGTACGCTGCCCAGGCTCTACATGCTCTACGCAGTGGATCGCTGGCTACGCCTGTAATCTCACGCCTATACGCAGTTCTTGGGTCTGCTTGGAAGAACATGCTCGTTCCTCTTGGTATCATGCTCAGGAGCTGATCGAAGAGTATATCCTTGTGCAGCTCTCTCGCCATGAATCAAGTTTTCCCCAATCATCCAATTGTATTTACTTCTACAACACGCTCGCTGCAGTCTTCGCGATCAATCTTCTTGCCTTATCATCGCATCTCCTATTCTTCTCCAATAACTTGATAACCGATCAAGATGCATTTCTCTACTATCGCGGCCACTACGGCTTTTGCCACCACTGCTCTCGCCGCTCCGAACGCGCAGTTCTGGTGGCCTCGTCCTCAATTCAGCCGCCTGGTGCAATCCACTGTAAGTGGCACCTCCGACTGTGCGGCTCCTACCGCTACTACGACTGCCTATGTCACAGTCACTGAACACGATCAGGTGACCAAGCCCGCCTCCTCGACCACCAGTGCCACAGTCATTGCGGATCCTACCGGCGGCAGCAGTACGAGCACCACGGTGATTGTCTCTCCACCAACGACGACTGTTGTCGATGCCTCCTCTAGCTGCGCAGCGCAGACCGCGACCATCATTGCGACTTACACCGCCCCAGGCTCGACCGTAACAGCTCCTGGCTCGACAGTGACCGCTCCTGGCGAGACCCTCACTGTCCCTGGCTCTACCGTCATTCTGACCGTCACGGAGACCGCGCCTTACCTAACCAAGAACGAGACCTCTCCGGCTCTGCCCACCGGGACTCCCCGGAAGTGCATTACACCTCAAGAAGCCGAGGAGCTCGCCGAGGTCTTCCGTCAACTCATCCAGGACTATAGCACTGGCCTCGCCCTTGCCGCTTTGACCGAGGACTTCGTCGACTACAGCTCGGCCGTCAACATCCTCATGAACAAGGGTGCTCAATACCCCAAGAACATCACCGGTCCTACCTTCGCCACCCGCGCACTTTTCATGGCTGGTCAGGGCTCGCAGCCCAAGATTCCTTTCGAGCGTCTCAACACCTTCTGGGGCTGCGATAGCGTCAGCGTGAGATGGTGGACCAGCCGCTCTGGCAATGGACAGAAGACCGAGGCTGCCATGGTTGTAAGTTCCAACCACATCACCCTTTCTTCGTATATTGATACTGACATGTCCTTCAGCCCGTCGTCGGCAATGGCATCATGCACGTCGTTCCATCTCCCGAGGCCATCCAGACCTACAACGGCGTGACCTACAACTGGCGCATCAAGGAGCTCTATTCCGAGTTCAACGCCGCTGCTTGGCTCGTCAACTTGGGCGTCTTCGTCCCAGCTGGCCCAGTCGACTACATCAACAAGGCTAACGCCACCAACACTACCACCAAGCGCTCCGTGGACGACTACGAGCACTTCGATGCCAGCCTTCGTGGTGCTATGATTTAAGCAGATCTTGACCGTGTGGTGCATGGATAGGATGTAATGGTAATGCTTGTACATACAATTTGGGTATGGCTAGAGAATTTTTGGTGTTGAATAGCGGTTCGTTTCTTACGGCATGCGACATGGCAATCAGAACGATTGGGACAGCGCATCTTGAGCATGGTGTTGGTAGATGATATACGGCATTTATTCCCTCTTCGCTTCTCAGCCATTCCACCAAATCTGTTAGAGTTCGACAGTGACACTGGTTGTGGTCACCCAAGGCGAATGACTTCAGCCACACTCCCATGAGACACGGTGAGTAGCACACGCTTGCGCCGCTGACAACCAAGGTACGAAAAGGTCTCCACTGACAATCTGCAGTACACACCGTAGTATCAGTCTTTCATACCGTCATAGTTGACAGACTCGGCTGCAATCGATTACATGAGCTGGCGCACATGGACTCGAGCTTGACTTCGCGATGTGAAAGCTGACGGCACACCATGCTTCACTGACTGTGATATGCATATGAGGGCCAGCAGCCGCAATTCTCTACCTGCTTGTGAGATCGACAAGCCGTGGTGATACTAGCTAGGTAGCTACGTACACATCCCGTCCACATGGCCAGACCGACCTAAAGAAATGACAGCAGGGTACACTGAACGACTACCGGTAGACTCGAACCGTGATCCAGAGCTACCATCGACTACCCAACGAGTACTTCGACTCCGATCGGTAGTGGCGCCAGAGATATGTGCAGCACCCACCGCCTGTCTCCCTGGGGTTCCAGCGCATGCGCATCACCAGGCGTCAGTATTTGATAATAAATAAGTCTGCTAGACAGGCAGAGCAGGTAGACATGGCCAGATCTGCGACCCAGAGATCCAGCATACACGGTCTATGTGGCCTGAGATGCGGGAACACCCCTCGTCGTCCTTGACGGATACGAGCTCTTGCACCGTCATCTGGATCGTTTGCGGCGGTGCATCTTCGGTGCGGAGCTAGAAGGATTCTTCATCGTGTGCGGCGTCCATATTGTCTTGCGCCTGCAGCGAGACTCAGCTGAGGCGTACGTGTGTGCACACGGCTTGTGTTAGAGAGGATGCCACGTCCAGACAATGTGGTCTTGGGGTGCGATGAGCGGCCTCGCGAAAGTCACGCTATAACCTACCTGTATACGGGACAACGACCAAGTCTAGGTGGCAGCATCCACGTAGCGGGCATGCTGGTGGATCTCCTTTGCGAGAGGGCGGAAGGATCGTGCCGTTTCAAGCTACATGCTAAGGTTGTTGCGTGGTTGTGTCTCATTCCGCATGACGCGCAGGTGAGATCAGGAGGAAGCGGCCGAGGATTAGTGACCGCGATCCCTGCTAAACGCCGCGACGTGTTAGCAATGCATCGCAACACAGGATGATGCTGCAGGGAATCGTCGAGGCGTGGAAATTGGATTCCATTTAGCACGGTAGTGATCGAAGTGCTTAGCACGTGCAAGACCTGTGCAAGACCAGTGTCAAGTAGTAAGACGTGTCGTTCAGCCAGCCACAATGCGTTGGGCTAGTGGACCTTTGCAGCAGCCCAGTTGTACTTCATGACAAGCTGCTGCTGCAGCCCCACGAGCTTCCAGCATCACATTCGGGGAGGCCGGTCTCAACAGTGAGAAAATTCATACAAACCAGTCCAGGTATCGGATTGTCGCCCAAGCGACAATTGCGGTGTATCCAGCTAGTATGAGATCTTGCGTATGCTTCTGCTTCCGACATCGCTCCGTACACCGCCGTCTTGGTCAGTACCTGATCGTGTGAGTCTGTCGGGAAACATAGCAGCATCTTTAGGTGGTATCTCCCCTTCGACCACCTTGATCTTGCCCTTCTGCATATTCCCAAACCTGAAGATCTTCTGGGGGCGAGGGAAGATTTCGGAAGCTTTATCTTCGAGCCACAGTGCGTCTTCCCGCAAACCTTTGGCATGCGCTACTGTGATCGTTTGCTCCATCGTCTTCCATGAAGAAACCTTGGAAGTCATCACTAGGTGGAAGCGAGGCTATAGCTTCTTGCTTGGTCTTGCCATCGAACTGCCGCTTGAAAAGAGTAATGGCGGGCCCAGGGTTTGGCGTCGTCGGGTGTCGTAAATGCAGAACGGCCACTTCCATTTGTCTGGCGCTGTCAGATCCTTTGATTGTATATCCTCTGCGAAAGCTTAGAAATCGGTCATACAGGGCCGGATCGGTCTTTGTCCATCCTGGTCGGCAGAGCGCTTTTACCAACTCGACCGCAGCTGGGTATAGCGATAGTGTGAGCCACTGAGGGCCATCTAACCGGCCGTTAGTGCCCTTCGGGAGTGGTTTTCTGGGATCTGGTTGTACAAGAGCGTATCCTCTGCTGCAGGGCTTCCAGCATTTCAATGAAGACTTGTAGAGCGCGGTCCGCGGAGACGGATTGAGCATGGCGAAGGTGCGCTTGAATCACGGAGCGAAAGAACAGCCCACGCCAGACATACCACATCGGACCAATTGCCGTCTCAGCCTTGGTCTCATCAATGTCGACTTTGACCCAGTCCAGAAGTATGTCTTCAAGTCCTTCAGCAACGGCGGAGTAAGTAAGCCATATCATCGCCTCACCACGACGCAGAACGAAGTGAAGCCAAGCATCGTAATTCTGCAGCAGGTATTGAATAATCAGAGCCGCGACAGGTTGCGCGCAGGCATAGTCAGACATCTCCTTCTTGGACACTGCGCTTAGTTGCTTGAAATGGTGCGCCAAACAGACCTCGATTGTGCTTATATCGATTGCTCTCGCCTCCAAGCTGCTTCGTAGGATATCGACGGGACGTGCTTCGGCATGCTTCAAGCGCTTCTGCACCTCGAGTGCCGCAAGCGACACCCATGAGCGATTCCGTGCGTGAACATCCGGCAGATAGTTCCATTTGTCCGTCTTGTGGGCATCCGAGTCGGACGCACGAACCCTGTCGGGTTTGTATCGATGTTTCGCGCCAATTGGACGTGAGTCGACAGGGGAGTCTTCTCCAAGGTGCTTAGACGCAGTACTCCCAAAGGCGGCATTGAACGAAGGGGGATGCGCTACAGACCACCGTCGACCACCAAAAGTACTCCTGGGCTTTAGGTTGCAATGCCAGCGTCTGATCAAACTCCGCCATCGTCGGGCCATCAAGTACATGCGAGGTCGCCATGTCACCGCGAAAGTCTATGCCGGTGACATGGTCCAGATGGTGAGCTTGTATGAGCTCGCAATCATGGCGTCGCAGAGCTCAGGGCACGATGTAATGCTGGAAGATGAAATGTGACAGGTCGTGAATGAATAATAATATGATACATAGAGCTTTGGATGTAGCTGGATTGGGAAGAGCATGCCAAGCCCGACGCGTCTCCCGCTTTGGGCGAAAGTGCGGCGCGTCATCTTTCAGATCGTCTGTACACGACGAAGCGGCACATTTATTCCACAAGATCAACCATGGCTCTCCTCGTCGACAAGCATCGCCCACGTACCTTAGAGACCCTCACATACCACTCGGATCTCTCCGCCCGGCTGCGCTCCCTGGCAGCTTCGGGCGACTTCCCACATCTGCTCATCTATGGACCTTCTGGAGCCGGGAAGAAGACTCGTATTACAGCTACCTTACGTGCACTCTACGGTCCAGGTGTAGAGAAGATCAAGATCGACAGTCGTGTCTTCCAGACCAGCTCCAACCGCAAGCTCGAATTCAACATCGTCAGCTCAAATTACCACCTCGAGATCACGCCGAGCGATGTCGGGAACTATGACAGAGTGGTGGTGCAGGATTTATTGAAGGAGGTCGCACAGACGCAACAAGTCGATCTCAGCGCCAAGCAGAGGTTCAAGGTCGTGGTCATCAATGAGGCGGATCACCTGACCCGAGATGCTCAGGCCGCACTGAGGAGGACGATGGAGAAGTACAGTCCGAATTTGCGACTGATCTTGCTGGCCAACAGTACGAGTAATATCATCGCGCCGATCCGATCACGATGCCTGCTTGTGCGGGTCGCGGCGCCGACTGAGGAGGATATCGCGGGGGTGTTGGCGAGGGTGGGTAAGAAAGAAGGGTATAAGAGTTGTGAGCCGTTGGAGAGGAGGATAGCGAAGGATAGTGGGAGGAACTTGAGAAGGGCGCTGTTGATGTTTGAGGCGGTGCACGCGCAGAAGTGGGTGGTTTGCCGTACGATCAAATCGTGTTGCGTATGCTGACTATTGTTGTAGTGACAATGTCACTGAAAAGACACAGATACCACCACCTGATTGGGAAGCTCTGATCGAAGTCATTGCCAAGGAGATGATTGAGGAGCGGTCGCCACAGCGCATCTTGCAAGTGCGAGCGAAGCTATACGACCTGCTCACCCATTGCATTCCCGCGACCACGATCCTGAAGGTGTGATTCACTCGCTGGTGATGCTCTCGCGTGCGACTTTGTGCTAATGTGATTACTCAGACCCTCACCTTCAAGCTCATGCCCAAAGTCGACGATGCTCTCAAATCAGATATCGTCAAGTGGAGTGCCTTCTACGAACATCGCATCCGTATGGGCAGTAAAGTCATCTTCCATCTCGAGGCTTTCGTCGCCAAGTTCATGCGGTTGTATGAAGGGTAAGTCTGCCTCTTGCACGGACTATCATATCACAAGCTGACTATCATCCCAGCAATCTGATGGGTATGGATATGGACTTCGACGACTAGCAGCTGATGGCAGACTGTACAAGAGGTGATCTGCTTCGATGATGGAATTAGCGCGGCGTTTGATGGTGGTATAGCAATGCGGGGACGAAGCCAATGGTGGCGGTCAGCGTGCCTTCCCCGCTTACATCCCTGTTTGTATGCGACTGCATATTCATATTCAACCGCGTCTCAATGCTCTCACGTGTCCACGAACCAAACTGATACACAAGCTTATATCGGAACACATACATCTTCTGTCACTACTGCTGACCTCATCGACTTCCATCTACGCGAACCGTTTACTCGAGTGTATTCTCACCATCATGTCATCCGGCCTAATGGACACAGAAGCAGGAGGCGAAGGACAACAGTAAGTCTTCATAGTACAGAATAGCTTAATCAACCACCCAAACTCACGCATATGACAGATACGGCGGCAAACTCTTCACCGAAAACCCCGACAACACTGGCTCCAAAAAGTCCGGCGGCCAACTAGGCCAAGTAGAAACTACCACCAACCCTTCCGAAACCCCCGAAGGCAAAGTTGCTGCTGCTGAGCGCGCGGAGAAGACGACGGAGAATATTCGGTATGGACAGACGATCACGGAGACGGGGGGCATGAGTGGTATGACGGAGGGGATGGAGGGGAGGACGGAGAAGGAGGGGTTTGGGAGTAAGGTTGGTGATCGAGTTGAGGGTGGGGAGGGGGATGAGGTGGCGGGTGGGAGGAGGGCGCAGGGGTATGGTGGGGACGGGGATATGGATCGGGAGGTTGGTGCTTGAGTGGTGTAGTGAGAGATGCTGGGATATTGGTCTGCTGGACGCTTATACCCGGGATGTGAGCAGAATATGCGGTATCACGATGCATTTGAGGAGCTGCTTGCACCGCAGACTGCCTTCTAACAGGTCGAGGAGTTACTCCGCCGTCCCCTAAAGCTTCTACTCGTAGACTATTCAAGGTATACCCTGAGCACTGGCAGCATCCACTTCCTCGCAACCACTTCGAGACTAGCAGATAAGTCTCACATACAGACTATCCGCCACGGCACCCTATCTCTTTCTCTATCCTTTCTGTGGCATTTCATTCCATTCCACTTCCTACAAGTCACCAAAGTTCTGTCCACCACCACCAACCAAAGAGCCCCACGATCCACCCATAGTCTGTGCTCGTGCAATCGCCGCCTCAGACTCACTCAGCTCATGTACCTCTTCGTATACCTGCTGCATAGCATCACGTTCCATCCGACCTCTAATCGGCAGCGCCATCCCTTCACGACTGAACATCGCCCCTTCATCTTGCACATCTGCCTCCTCGGGCGCAAAAGGTCGAGTGCGGAAAGCCAGCGGTCGTTCGTCCGCGAACCCTTGAATCTCATCCTCCTGCACGCCCTCCTCCATCATCTCCTGCTCCCCCTCCACACCCTCATCCTCCTCACCACCACCACCACCACCACCACCAGCAGTACTACCCGAAGGAATCCCTCTCATCATATCCCCCGCCCTATTAGACCCAGCTAGTCGTCTCCTCTGCCAATCCCCCACAATCATGCGGAAAGCATCACTTGATCCCCTTTCTTTGCCCTGAACGAAGAGTCTGTTGTTGCGCACGCTGATGCTGCTTGCGTGGTACTCTAGCCATGCGTACGCCTGATCGATTGTATAGGCAGAGGGACGCTCGCGGTCGTAGTCCGGCTCGGGGATTGGAGGTCTGTATTGCTTTTCTTGTTGCCTCGTGGTAAGGATAGTCGTTGCGTCGGTCGCTGCATCCGGATGGGCTGTGCTTAAGGTACTGGAACCCCGCTTGCGTTGGATCGCCATTGATCGCCATTGTCCCCCGCCGTATCCATCGCCCCTCGTCATTCCCTAGACTCAAATCCTCCAGGCGAAGATAAAGCCGAATACGCCAACACTCCATCTCACCAGCATCCTGACTCCTCTTCGCCCAGATCTTCAATCTCAGCTCTTGGAAATCCCGCGCACAAGTCTCGATCAAGACGCACAACGCGGTTCGGTGGTTGTAGTCGATGTTTTCAAGACCGTGTCTGGCAAATTCACTCCATTTCTCGATTAGCAGGCGGTCGTCTTCGTCGAGTGGGAGGTCGACGCCGTTGTTGAAGCGGCCGAGCTAGGCGCAGGCTGTTAGTTCGAGAGCGGAGGTGAGGTCGGCAATGAGGTAGTCGTTGTGGTAGAACTGGAGCCGGGTCGGGGCTGGGTTATGGATTTCTGGGGTTTTGGGAAAGAGGAATGTGTTCATGAGCTGTTGAGCAGCGGTGTCGTTGATGGTATCCGCTATGATGTCGGCCATGTTGTCGCTGGTGTCTTGGGTTGAGCAGTCTGATGCTGGAACGTTGTTCCGTCTACGGGACGGTCGCATTTACTTACGCAGTAAACCTAACTTTTCGACCTTCGAGGAATCTTTGATTTTTTGTGCAGTTGGATCTGGCGCTGCGATGCTTGTATGGCGGGTCATTAGCGAAGGGCGACAAGCATGGGGTGTCGTACCATCTCACCTTACCTTCAGGAGCAAGCCTGTCAGTTCTCGCTCCGACCGTCCCTGTCTCTGCATGGCGTAGCCTGGTTGCAGTAATACATAACGAGCATGAATCCTAGGCTCCAGGTAAGCAGCATAGTTGCCACGCTTCCGGGCCTTCTTTAGCAGAATTTGAGAAAGGCAATGCTGAGATGGTTTTCAGCAGGCTTTATTTCAGTGAGCACTAGAGCACCTTTCATGTAACCTTTCCATTCATGATCTCTACCTACTGTACAAGCAAGCACCACACCCGCTGCATGGGTTCGAACGCCTCTGCTATGCTTACAACTCTACCGCACTACTCACTCATAGATTTGTCAGGTAGTCCTCAATCTCCGCCGGCGACAGCGTCCGGAATCGTGGACCTTGTGCGCCTGCCACCCCCTCGTAGCCGAGCAGATCGTCTGCTGGTGGGCCGACGATGCCTGTGAATGAACAAGTCAGTATAGATCATATCCTTCCCGCTCAGCATGCGGTATGGAGGTGGAAGGGCACATACCAATCTCCACCGTGTCACCATTCATCTCCCCCTCAATCGTCTCCTTCAGCGTCAAAAGCGCAATGTGCACCGCATCCTCCAGCTCCAACCCCTCGGTATACCGCTTCTCCAGGAACGTCTTGGCGCTCGTCGCACTCTTCCCAATTGCGGTGGCCTTCCAGGGAAAGTACGACCCGGAAGGATCGACTTGGTAGAGACTCGGTCCCCCTTTCAGAATCCCGCCAGTCTTGCCGGATTTATGCTTCTCGGTATCCACATCCATGCCTCCTTCTCCTCCAGCCTTCTTCTCTTCTTCCGGCTCAATCCCTTCGTCATACCCTGCCACGAGCAAACTCACACCATACGGTCGCACACCTCCGCTCTGCGTCGCCTCCTGCATCACGCGCGCTACGTCTTGCACTAGTATCCGGGTGGGAGGGTATTCGTTGTAGATTCTCTTGTAGCCGGTGTGACTGACTTTTCGCGCTTTATCCACCAACACCCTGTAATCGGGTCCCATGCCGGAATAGACCATGCCGATGTTCGGGGTTATGAGGGAGATCTTGGAGGAGGAGGCGGAGTCGATGAGAGGCGTGCTTGACTTCTTTTCGGTGGCGAGGACGATGCCGTTGGCTGCTTTGATGCCGAGGCTGGTCACGCCTTGGTTCACTGCATTAAGTGCATATTCTGGGGAGGATGTGTTAGATTGCGATCACGTGGTAGAATTACGTGGAGATGTACCTATTTGGACCAGCTTGCCGCTGTCAAGATGTTAGTATAGCGATAAGATTGTCATCATGCGACAGCCATAGCATACCTGGGCGAGAAGGTGGTGAGGGAGAAAGAGTAGCGGTCGGCCATGATGGGCCTGCTGTCGTGGTGTGATGGAAGCTTATCTTGACTTCCGAGCTGAGTACGAGTATGTCGATTGAAGATGGGCGATGAGTTGAGTGAGGTTGTGTATCTGGGCCGAAGTGTTGAAGTTGTGCTACAGTATCTCTTGACCTCACATGAAGCTATGCTCAGGCAAACGCGCAGACGCGGAAGCTCTTACCTCCAGAGTTGACGATCGATCGGAGCGGAGAAAGTTGATCTCCGCTCACCGAGGAACAGATCGCTTCACCTTGCTTGCTCTGTCATGACTTTGCTCTACCGCATCATAAGGACAAGAGGCTTGGGGTTAGGCACCTGGCTTCTTGGAAACCATGCGGGCAGCTCTTGCCTGTTTGTCATCCGCGCCTGCCGCACGTGAGCTTGGCTGAGCGATATACGTAATTTTTTGACAGCCATTATTCTTCTCACTCATATCAGTACCGCCCACCGATCCTCCATAACACTCTGCGACGATGGCCTCTCACAGCACAGGCTCCAGCTGGGGCTTCCCGGACGATATACCAGGTGGCTGGAGCCAGGATGACATCGATGCGCAGCTCCACCACGAGAGTCCACCCAAGAACGAACCCAAGACTGAGCCAGGCATCAAGACCGAACCAACTTCGGACGAGCACGGACAGCCAATTGGTACTCATCCACCCCAACAGCAGCAGCGAAGACACTACTCCCCCCGCACCTGCCGCATCTGCCTCGACACCATCCTCCCCACCTTCCACAACAACGAAGACGGCACAGCCGCCTCCCTCCTGCCCGAAGCCATGCGACCCGCCCCCCGCGTGACCTACGAGTCCCCCTTTGGAGATGGCGGCCGCCTGATCCGCCCCTGCAAATGCAAAGGCAGTCAGAAATACGTCCACGAGGAATGTCTCGGTGCTTGGCGGAGACAGGATCCCCTGCAGAAGAGGAATTTCTGGCAGTGTCCCACTTGTCGGTATAAATACCATCTGCAGCGTCTGACGTGGGGACGGTGGTTGAGTAGTACTGCCTCTCAAATCGCGCTCACACTTCTAATATTCGTGACGGCTATGTTTTTACTTGGCTTCGTGGCGGATCCGATCATAAATCTCTACCTTGACCCCGTAGAGACAATCACGACCGCTGGTGGGCCGACGGGGAGTCTAATCTACGACGACGAACCGGCTTCGTGGATCGAACATTTCATCAAGGGTCTCGCTTCCCTAGGCCTACTGGGTTTCGCCAAGTTCCTACTCACGTTATCACCATGGCATTGGTTTAACATGAGGAATACGGGACTGGGGCTGGGCGGGAGGAATAGCGGGATGGGGAATAATGGCCGCGATCGCTTGCAGGGTCTGAGCTGGATCGCGATTGTGATTGGGGTTGTTACCGTCATGTTTGCGGTTTGGAAGGGGGTGCGGTTGTGGTCGCGACGGATGTTGGAGAGGGCGGGGGAGAGGGTGATGGATGTTCCGGGAACGGGAGAAGATGATGGTGATGATGATGATTGATGCATGTATGTTGGAGAACACGGATGAACGAATGTTTGAACATGGCCCTCCTACCAGGCCAGGGGCTGCTATGCTCACCTCTTTCTCAGCTCCTCCTCCCTCCTCACATCCCCATTCTTCGCCTAGTTCCCCTCACCACCCGTCTCTTAACCACCTCCGCTACCCACAATATAAAACCGCAGCACTTAAGTTACCACACCCACCCCTCACCCGGGCTCCCATGGCGTGGCAATGTGTCAATATGCGAAGATCGAAGTGTCTGCGACTGAGTTACTATCGAGCCCCGAAGCGTTATGCTGACGGGCTTTTTTGAGAACGCCGGTCTCCTTTTTTTGGAAACCAAATGCCTGTTTCTCGTATGCACTTCTCACTCTTCTGCTCCACTGGGAGAGAGGTCCAGTACTATGGATGTGGGTGGGAGGTTGCTGAGATCGCCTCTTCGGAGGATCAAGGGGGGTTTGGTACATACTTTTCTTCATTCATGATATGGTGCGTTGCTGTCTGAATGAGGGGAAGAAGTCAGGAGGCTAAGTAAGCAATACCCATTCCATCAGCACAAATGTCATCCTTCATCACCCACCTCGCCCTCTTCTTCCATGTGGGAAGCACGGCACAACATCTTCTATGCTCTCCACCATTCCCGCCCTTCGAGCTGTGCTTCAGAGGGAGTGGCGAAGTCTCAGGGCTGACTACAACCCTACCCAGTCACTGAGTCCCCAGGTCAGGATCTCACATTGGAGCACTGAACGATCTCCGTCGAAACAAGGGGCAAGAATTGCGGCGCCCGCATACGAAAGGACCACGTCGTGATAATTACGGTATGCTAAGTACAAGCACATCGGATCCATTGGACGGCCTTGCCCAGGAATCAGGTCTTTCCGGAAGTCGCACTGCATCAACGAGCGCAACGAGATGCCGGCACGTCGTGATGCTGATGGAATGAGTATCGAGAGGACGAGCTGATGATTCACTTATACCTGTCCTGCAGTCTATGGTGCGGGGCTTCTGCGGCTGAACACCCTTGCCAGCCGTTGTGCATGATCCTCCCGCATACATGTCCATACCTAGGTACATCTACTTACGCTTTCCGCTTTGGCTGACCTGGCCGTCTGCCTCGTCATTAGTTGTCCACAGTAGAAATCTCACGTACAATGTGGAATGCACTGGTGCTAGCAGCGGCTGTAGGTCACAGTGTTGCGGTCTATGCATCTCCTACATGGCCATACAACAGTGGTGGACAGTACGCTCCGCAGACGGCTGAGACGTACGCTTCACGGACATACTTCTATGCTGGCGGAAGATACATCAATGCCACATTGGTCGGTTGACGGCCTCCATCTACTTGTAAGATACGATGTTGCTGACGATTCAATACAGCCTGGCAAGAACACATCCTCACAGTACATGGTCGGGCAGATCTATGTGGAGCGCCTGCAGCCTGCTCATATCAGACACAAGTATCCTCTGGTCTTCACTGCCGGCAATGGGCAGACTGGATCTGTAAGTGCAACCACACCGGCGAATAGTGAGAAATTCTCGCTGATATCGCTCTTTTTAGAACTGGCTGAACACTCCAGATGGTCGCGAAGGCTGGGCATCGTACTTCCTACGCCAGGGCTACGAAATCTATCTCACCGACCAAACACTCCGCGGTCGCTCGCCCTGGCTGCCTATCCCGGGAGGCCCGGACTCGGGCAATGTGACGGCTTACAGTACCACGCAAACCTCTTCATTATTCACTGCTCCACCGGCCTTCGATCCGCTACCATATCCGCAAGCAGTGAATCATACACAATGGCCTGGTACTGGTCTCCCAGGCGATGAGATCTTTGATGCTTTCTATGCTAGTCAGCTGCAGACGGTTTCTTCCACGGCGCTCGTGGCGAGAGATAATAATGCTTCGTACACTGCTCTCTTAGATCGTATCGGCGCCGCGGTCGTGTTGACGCATAGTCAAGCTGGTTCCTTCGGCTGGCAACTAGGCGATGCCAGGCCGAATTTGGTCAAGGCCATCGTCGCTCTCGAGCCTTCGGGACCGCCCTTTGCGAATTGGCTTGGGGCGCCTTTTCCACCGGATTATCAAAGTAATGAGATGCGACCTTATGGTCTCACGATCCTGCCTCTAGCGTACGCGCCCGATGTCGGAATGAACGCTTCGCTCTTGTCGACAGTCACGATACCGGCGAGAGATAACCAGAGTGCACCGTGTACGCTCCAGGCCGCGCCAGCCAAGCGATTGGTGAATTTGGGAAAGATACCAGTACTGATGTTGACGAGTGAGGCGAGCTATCATGCCGTGTACGATTACTGTACTGCTGCTTATCTGCAGCAAGCTGGGGTCAATCTGACGTATGTTGATCTGCCGGAGGTGGGCATACATGGTAATGGGCACTTCATCTTTCTGGAGAAGAATAATCTGCAGGTGGCTGAGGAGGTTGTGATGCCGTGGTTGCGCGGATGTGGATAGCACTGTGCGCGAATCGTAGAAATTTGCATTCCCGCTGTTCACTGCTTGTCTCGACCATAGCCATTGCGCTCTGTGGTGAATGAAATGGCACGGTAGGTCAAACACCGACTCGTAGGAACAATGAGCAAGTTCACATAGTGTAAATGGCTGCTTTGCAGCGTGCATGCTGCAATGATCTTCAGCTTCCTACTCTGCGTGGAGAGTGATCGGTTGTTGCCTATGAATGTGGAGGCTGCAGTCGCCGGGGCAGCGCGGAGGATGTGAGAGGCAATAGTGTGGAGGCTCTTGGCCAAATTTCTCGTTGTGGCCTTCTCGAAGAATGGCGTCTTGTGTGACGAATATACAAAGGCCTTTGCAGCCAAATCCCATCCCATCCCATCCGAAGCGCCGCGCCATGCGTTATGAATATGTTACAACATACCGTCATCTATGGCAGGCGATATTCTACGCCACCTGCGCAGCCATATCTCCCCTCGCCTGCTCCAACAACTCCTTCTCTCGCTTCACCCTGGCCCTCACCTCCGCACTCCTCGCGCTATCCCTGGCACCCTTCACCCTCTGCTCCTCGAGATCCTTCAGCTCTTCAATCTCTTCGGCGGTAGGTTCTACTGGCTGCGCTTTCGTAAGCTGCACAAGCTGTTCCAGGATCTCACTGTTGTTGCGGAGTTTCATGTCGATCGTTTGGACGCGGTCGGTGAGCTGGGCGTCTGTGCCGTCTTCTGCGGGTTGGGTGAAGTGGACACTCATGACTGCTGCGTCTTCGGCAAGAGCGGTTCGGTCGACGGTCATGGAGACCGCTGGGTTGTGGTATTTCAGCCGGATGAGTTCGTATTGCATGAATTTCCTGTGTATAAATAAGCAATCTACATCTTTCCTCATCGTCTCGTACAGCTGTATCGCTCACCTCGGACCCATATGCCCTCCTTCTATTCGTTTCGCAAAGCGCAGGTGGATTCGCTTGACATCTTTGGGTAGTATGACCGCTCCTGATCCGAGTCGAATAGCGAGGAGTTTTGTTTGCAGCTTTCGCATGCGTTGAGGTAATGAGACCATCTTTACAATTGAATACTATCGCAGGACCATTACATAACGCTCACTGAAGTCGAGATGGTGAAGCACATGTCAATGGGTCGTGATGCTTGGCATTTCCTGCGGCGAAGTCATCACCCCCGAGACGTACATCTAGCTTCACCACTGCTTAGGACGACGATATCTCGAATACCACTAGCAACCCATCATGGCCTCTCTACTCCGCCCTCGACCAGGCACCGTCTGCAAATGCCAACGCTCCTTCTCCACCTCCACCCCCCGCGCCGTCTCCCTCCAGCTGGAAAAGAACGACGCCGAAGCAGTCGCCGACACCGTCCCCGCCTACCCCTACGGCCCAGCAAGATGGTACAAACAATCCCGCCTCGGCCTCTACGGCGGTCAACGCATCCACTTCGGTAATAATGTCGGCGATAAGTTCGAGAACAAGACGAGACGGAGTTGGCATCCCAATGTGCTCGTACGAAAACTATTCAGCCAGAGCTTGGATCGACATGTGCAGGTGAGGGTCACGACGAGGACGCTCAGGACGATTGATAAGCTTGGAGGGCTGGATGCGTATTTGCTTGGGGAGAAGGAGGCGAGGATTAGGGAGTTGGGGGAGAGTGGGTGGTGGTTACGGTGGGCGATAATGCAGACGCCTGCTGTGAGGCAGAGATTTGCAGAGGAGAGGAGGGCGTTGGGTGTGCCGGAGGAGCAGCTCGAGGAGGAACTGGTCGAGGTTGATCCAGCACAAAGCGTGGTTGAGGAGGTCTCGGAGGCAGAAGAAGAAGCTCTAGCTGAGACGGGTGAAGTGGTGCAGATGGATGATGCTTTCCAGATCGAGCAAACGCCTGATCTAAAGCCCCTCAAGTTCCGTGTCTGTCCTGGCAAGCATATCTATCTCACATCTGAAGGCTGGCGACGCACACGACCCAGCCCGACACGTCTAGAGGACATCGCCATCTCGCGTCGACAAAAGATTCTTGAAGAGAACGTCATGCCCGAGCGCGAACGTGACTTTACTGCCGCTCTCCAGGCTCAGCAGCAGAGCCTGCCTGTTGCTCAGCGTTTAAGCTCGGAGGAGAGGACGAAGATGCTGAGGAGGGCGAAGAAGGAGTGGAGTCGGGAACTGGCTGTTCAGGCGAGGGAGGACTTCGAACAGCATGTCGCTGTGAGGGATCAGAGGAAGGTGGAGCGGAAGGAGGCGAAGAAGATGGAGATGAAGAGGGAGAGGGAAGAGAGGGCTAGGGAGATGGGTGTGGAGGCGGCGTAGATCTGCCGTCTGAGTACTTCCTATGCCTTTTCGAAAAGAATAACCACGTCATTCTTCTTCAAGCCTCTGGGAAAGGACTGTGACTCCCTCCCATCCCTGCTCGGTCTTCACAGTGACGTGCATGCTGAGCTGCTATCGAAGATGAACGAGAGTTCTGTGTACCAAGACATCCTCGGCTGACTACATTCTCGGAACAATCAAACAACACCCAAGGGTCTCCCAGTAACCTCTTGGTGCTCGCAGACGCGCAGTACGTGGAGCATCGTAGCCCTTGGGGTGACTTCTTACCTCTCTGTCATAGTTACGCATGGAAAAGGGGTATGCCTGAAGAGAAACGAGTGGCGTGGGTGGCGAAGGAGAAGGAGCCGAGATGGCCCTGTGAAGGGAGCGAGTGTTGAGGTTGCACTCGGCTTTATGGCGTGTGTGAAGGGGCAAGAGGAGATGGACATGGCTTGTGGGATGGTCGGGAGGTAGGACTCGGGGTCACTCAGGCTTTGATCTGCTTGACGGCGTGAGTGAAGGTGAAGTGCGGTCGGATCGGGAAGTCGACTTCAGTGATATGTATCTGACAATGAAGACGAGCAGTCATATCGTTCGATCCTTGATGCAACGCACCACATTGTGGCTGTCACGTGCGCCGTTGCTGCTGGTGACGAAGCTTTCCGTCTGCTCACGAAATGGCAAGAGTGAACGACTCGCGCCTTCCATATCTGCTTGTTATGATCGCACAGCAATTTCTTTCCCCCCACCAGAGCAGAAAATCGGTTATCATGCCTTCGCCGTGACACCTTCGACCTTTCTCCAAAGTTCGACCCCCTACACGACTCTCACTGCACTCACCTAACCACACCCACCCACTCACCCGCAGTGATGGTCTACCTCGATCCCACTGAAAAGCTGTATACCACGCACCGCCACGAGGAGATAGCCGATGAGGAGAAGGCCGAGCGCCTGCGTGATCCATGGTGGTATTACCTTCATCCTCCCTCAACGTCAGTCCCTCACTGCTAATGATGCCCCAAAGGTCTGCCGGCTCAGACGCGGACAGTATCCGTACCGTCGTCGAGGGGATGAACTGCCGCCGCCGTGCCAGTACCGACAGCGCTGACGACACTCGCACGGATTTCGGGCTGAAGCGTGCACTCGACAAGGTCGCCGGTGGACCGATGACTCTGATTGGTGACCGTACCATGAAAGACCAGATCTACCTCGAGGACGCCAATACTCGTCTCCAGGATCTCACCACCGAAATCGAGGGAAGGAAGGTGGAATACGAGCGAGCTCTTTCAGTCTACGTCGATGCTGACGCGAGAGCTAACCCCAGCAAGCACGCTGAGGTCAACCACGATTTCTTCAGGGCAGACCTCAAGCTTTCGCGTGCGCGGAAGGAGTACAACATCTACCTCGGCGAGCTGAAGGATTTGCACGACATGCCCAAGCATTCCCGCGATCACGTCTGGACTTATCACTCCGCTCCACGCAACCTGGGTTTCAAGCAGCGCTACGAGCACTTTGAGTACCATTCGGAAAAGCACAATCCGGATCCCCAGCTGGCGCAGATTGCGCAGCTCACCATTGATGCCAAGAAGCATGAGTCCATTGCTAATTGCCAGCTCGAGAAGCTGACGGCTGCTGAAGAGGATGTGGAGAAGCTCAAAGTCCTGGCTAAATGTCATGAGGCCGAGTTGGCGAAGAGCGCCACCATTCTCCAAGCAGAGGTTGACTTTCATGCCGATGGAGCGAAATTCTACATTGATTGCAACTACGATCTTCACGTGCAGATCCTCGATCTAGTGAAGCACATCGATTTTTTGAATGCGGAGCTCCGCGCCGAGGAACAGGAGCACAAAGCGTTGCGTCGCTTTATGATTGGTTACCATGCCAGCTCCAACGAAAACATCGAACAGGACCTCGCGTCTGCCCACGATGAGCAGTTCGCTACCGGCTACAGTACGTCTTGCCAGCTTCCTCGCAGATCCCAGCATTTTGACGAGAGTGTTCGTCACGAGGTGGCCTCGAATAGTCCCCAGGCTGACGATAATCATCTTGTAGCCAGCCTCACCAACCGAAAAGTCACTCTCAGCTACGGCGGCCCAACTGACGACAAAAATGGCGGTAAAGGCCTCGCCACCGTCGACAATCCAGCTAAGGCTGACCAGAGCCCAGGTCAAGGCTACATCGTCCTCAACTACGGCGATCCGCTCCCAGCTACGCGCTTCAACGTCGAGAGTCCCATCGCAACCTCCGTCGCTCACGCTGCTGCTTACGGCCGTGGTGAGAACGAGCTGTGCAACGTCTTCTGCGCTCCTTCGTCTACTGCTGGCGATACTGACGATGGCGGTGTCTCGATCTCTGACAACACCAACGACGACAAGGACAAGCGTGAGGGCAGCATCACACCCACTCCCACCAACAAGCGTCAAAACGCCTCTGGCTTGCTTAGCAAGGTCGCCAGTGTTCTGGACCTTCGTCGCTCCAAGAGCGTGCGCAGCATCCGTGGCGCCAAGATGGCCGCCAAGAGGATCTACAGTCAGATCGAGCACAGGGACATGGTCGACAAGCCGGCTGAAGAGGTCGTTGTCAATGAAGCCAAGAGCGTTGAGGAGTGCAAGTGGCACGAACCAGGTACGTGTGTTCTTTTCTCTTCTTCTTCTTTCCAGGCACACGGCAAGGTTTGTCAGAAGGTTGGGCAGGTCGGCAAGGGTGTAAGTGGTGGGCGATGATGCTTGAGATGCGGTGGTAAGTTTCGACCTCGTGAGCTGTAGATCCGAACAGATGCGAACTGATATCCAAGCAGGACTGTTGACTATTGAGCTGGTTGAGAGGGCTGCCGGGTGTTTGAAGCTAAGAGATTGCTGGGTTATGGGTAGGATGATGCTTTATGTGGGCGCATGAAAGCGTCTCTGAATGCTGGGTTCTGGGTAGGGTAATGAGTCATGACGGCGCATGAAAGCGTCTGTGGGCTATCATGGCGAAGGTAGGTAGCTGCATGCCACAGTCGACGCAGCTTTGCAGATCGGAATCGAAACGAATCTCCTCCTCTTCTTCTTCTCCATCTTCCTGTTCGTCTTGCCACATACTGCCGTTCGTGCCACCGCCGTCATGCTCGCCATCATTGATAATTTCTACCACGTTCGTAGGAGTAGCTTCTTCGACTTCATCGACCACTTTGATATTGGGATCTTTTGGCACATCATCCTTCCGCATGGATCTATCCCTGACTCTTCCATTCTCATGCGCACGGTGAGCCAGTCCTGTCAGCCTACTAGGAGGCACCTCTTCAACGTCATCCTCCTCGATGACCTTGAAATCCCTCAATACATCATCCTGTCTCCTCAACATACTCCCGATATCCCTCCCACGTGCAGTCTTGCTATCCCCGCCCGTTTCAGCCATATTGGTCACAGCTAGATTGACGAGACTAAGATTCCAGCCAGACTTTTCTGGGTGGAGCTTGTGGAACATTGACACAAGAGTCTCGCGGACGAGCTTTTCGGCTAGGATGTCGATGCTTTCGGTAAGGATGAAGACGAAATTGGGGACGGGCGAGGAATGGGAGATCCGCTTGAAGGATCGTACTCGTGTTCCGTCTGGTTGTAGAGGTTGCCGAGGACGAGTCGTGAGACGCAAGGTCTTTGGGTGAGCGAGCCACTTCTTCAGGGTCGATGTTGTTATTGTGGCTTCGTGACCACCATCTTCGACCCCGGCAGGCTCGTCAACACCGTCCTCCGCGAGGAGATCGATCCGCATACGTGCCAGTAGGCTCCGAGCCAACGTCGTCAGTTCCCGAAGGACTTCCGGCATCGTGTCCAGCCGAATGTAACTATCCTCTATACTGATCTGACTAGGCACAGGTTTCGCTTGCGCTACTTCCGTGTCGTCTATGCCGTGCAGGAGACACCAGATCTTATACCCGATTCCGTGAGGTGAACCAGGGCCGTCAAGCAGTTTCTCTAGCATTGCTGGGTTTACGCTGGACCGGTTGCGGACGTTGGCGACACTTACGATTTCGGGCTTCCCGCCATACACGAGGTCTGTCTCGTAGTCTGGCGGGCGCTGAGTGATGTAGCTGCGTAGGAGGGTTGCGAGCTTGTAGCCGATTCCTGGTACTTTGCCGATGCCGTGCGTATCCATGAAGAGCTGCGCATTCCCGAGTCCATGGTCAGAGGCGGCTAACGGTGGCATGACTGTCGTTTGGCCCTTGGGCTTGTTAAGGTTGCCGACGAGTTTTGACAGGAGTTTGCTGGTTGAGATTCCTACGGTGCTTGTGTAGCCTTTTTGTTGTTCGAGTGCATGGCGGATGTACAGGGCGAGGTGGCTGCCGAGGTGTAGTCGTAAGGTCAGACGGTCTTGCACGACAAGATCTTGTTGCTGGGACGTATATTCTACAGGATAGGGATGACCAGCGAGCGCGGTGGCGTCGAAGTTGAAGCCGCTCATTGGGTCGTCCTGAGAGGTCTGGAAGAAGGACTGGGCTAGGTTGTGAGGATTGAGTAGTTGCATGTTGTAGTCGACCATGTCCGTGACATCCATCCATACCTATCAATACGTTAGTGCCTGCCTTCCATGAGTTGGAACCATTGTATACCCACTTCATCAAAACCCAACCTCTCCACCTTGCCATTCCACGAATACGCCCTGATGAACTTGTACAACTCTTTACTCGCATCACGGAATCGGCTGATGTCCTCGCCCAGCTCGATGATCACATCGGGACATACTTTTCTCGCCTCACGAATCAACTGCAGCTTGTGTAGACCTCGTCTTCGGGCTTCGTAGTTGCATGTCACTATTATCTGTTTCTGCTGTACCGCGAAGGGCAGGCTTTTCAGGCTCGGGTTCTTGGCTTCGAAGACGGCGGCGTAAAAGCAGTCGTAGTCCTAGGAGGTGTGTTAGGAGAGAGTGGCAAGGTGGACGGTGTTCGTGCCTACGAAGTGAATGATTATCCTCCCATCTTTGCGAGGCGGCACCTTCCTGGTCTCCATGCTCTCCTCATCATGTCACGACTCCAGGCTTTGGGTGTATGGCTCTGATGATTGATTTTACACTTGAAGGGGCTGATAATTTTTCACACTGCCACTAACGCGAGAGAGGGAACCGCGACGTGCATATGGTGAGGTTGTCGTCTCTACTACGGTGGACTATTGCTCTGTTCATGCAGTGTCACTCTTCTGTGCCGTCTTTCGGCTGAGCTTCATTCATGATCGGCAAACGGATAGCACCTTGGTCTCAAAGCGCTCTGAGGTGATCATGAAAGACAAGCTCAAAGAAAGGGCTACTTGTACTGTATAAGGGCGGTAGTCAACGTGTTATGAAAGTCCCCTCATCCACCCTGTCCATCCTCAGCTCGTCCAGCCTCTCCCCACGTGGACACGACTAACATGCGGCCCTGTCGATCATGTCCTCAAGCTCTTCCTAAGCCTCCTCCAGGATCGCCTCTCGGCACGGTTCGACGTTACGTTGGCTGAGGCCGTACACACGCAACGAGAGGTGGTTTTAAGAATGCTTGTTCGCTCTTGTGCCGAGAGCGTCGCCATTGACATGACCTAGAAGCAGACTACAGCCAACCTCATTACTCTCGACATCACCGTAGCTCTCCACCCTCTACAAACAACATGTGGACCCTCTGTAGAACGGCAATCGTCTTGATTGCTACCGTAACATTTGCGACATCAGTCCTGCCCGTCTCGCTACCGGCTTGTCAGCTCACAGCCCCTACACAACAGAACATCACCGGTCACGTTGTCACAACAAAAACAGTCCTACCTGAAAACAATATGCCATTCGGCATAGTCTACGCTAATAGACAACCAGACACAGCATTCGTAGCCTTGAACAACAGCCTGGGAGTCCTGAGCTGGCTTTGCAAGGCGAGCTAAATAAGATCGGCGGTGTAGGTGGTTCAGGTGTGGCCTTGTCCCACGATGGCCGTTATCTCTTCGTGACGGCTTTCAGCGCTGGACTTCTTGTTCTCGATACAGCGAGAGCAGCTGTTGGACAGACAAAATGACTCCATTGTCGCGCTCTTGAACGGCACGGCCGCAGCTGGTAACACCGCTATCGAGGTCACGATCTCGCCTGACGATCGGTATGCGTATGTCTCGCAGGAGAACGGGGTAGAGACCGCCACGCTCGTAAACGGTGCCTACAGATTTGCTTCCCAACCAGGCAGGGTCGAGAAGTTTGCTCTGTATCCCCCGGGGAAGGGCTGTGAGGAGTGGGAAGGGTATACTGGCATATCGCTGGGTTTTATGTCCTAGGTGTAGCCGTTGTGGGTACAGCACTATCCCCGGATGGAATGTTGCTTTATGCTACTAGTGAGAACAAGACCACGGGTGATTATGAGGGATCACTAAGCGTTCTCTCCACCAGGAAGCTGAAATGAACGCAACAGACGCTCTTGTTGCCAAGGTGGATGCCGGATGTAGTCCTGTTCGTACGCTAATCTCGCCAGATGGAGAGGTTGTATGGGTGACGGCGAGGTCTAGCAATGCTCTCCTTGCGTTCAACGCGTCAGAGATCTTGACTAACGGCAACGCCTCACTTATCGCCTCCGTTCCAGTTGGCACGCAACCAGTGGGCTTGGCTTTCGTGAAGAATAATAGTAGAATTGTGACAGCGAACTCGGATCGTTCTACCGACCCTGATGCTGTCACGGGATTGTCTGTCGTGGATGTCGAGGCTGCTTTGGCTGGGGTGATAGATGCCAATCTGGGTCAAGTGGATACAGGTGCGTTTCCGCGGGAGCTTGCTGTCAGTGGAGATGGAAGGACATTGTTGGTCTCGGATTATTCTGCTGCTAGCATTCAGGCTGTAGATGTTGAGAGTTTGCCTTAAGATCTTGTTGATAGAGATGCCCTATGTACGATGCATCTATTTCTCTATATGGCCTATGGGTGCGTACTCGGTTGAGCAATTTTGCTAGAGCCAACCGACTACAGCATTATCGTGGTCGTGGTATATGGCACAACCAGCACATCCTGCACCAATCCGTACTCCTGCTCCAAGGGCTGTGGCCCGAGCCAGGTCGTCCCGCTCGATCTGATGCTCGCGTAAATCGGCCGCAGAACATTCCCAAGAGTTGTGCTCACCACGATCTCTATAGTGTTGCTCCCGTGGGTGAGCTGGTCGCCTATGTCTGCGATGGCATCTGTGGGGTCTAGGGGTGGCAGTTGTTGCCCATTCACCCAGACTCGTGCTGTGTGGACGACGGCGCCCAGACGCAAAATTGCGCCGTTTGCCGCGCTGGAACTGCTGTTGCGTGGCGGCCAGGTGAATGTTGTTGTGTAAAAGCCGCGACCAGAAGTGTTGCGTAAGGCTTCGGAAATCTGGTTCCACGGCTTCAGCCCGTCGAGAGTGTACGTGGTGTTTGACGTTGCGGCCTCGGTCTGTTGTGCATACGGGTCACTGGGGGAGGTCCAGGACTCGATTGTCAAATTCCAGTGGGTGAGATTGAGGGTTGCGGCGGTCGTTGGCAAGTGGATTGCTGTACCATTCGAAAGCAGGACTGGCTCGGATGTGTTGCTTGCTTTGAGGGAGCAAGATGTGCCACCGTATCCATGTTGACTTGAGGCACTGTACACCGTGTTCGGCAAAGAAAGTACTCTTGCGCTAGGCGAAGTCGTCTCGTTGTGGTGGAAGCCGACAATGATGCTTTGGTTGCCCGCTAGGTTAAATGGTATGGTTGTGCTTGTGTTGGTCTGCTGGTAGGCGATTATGGGCGAGGTATCACCAGTCCATGCATCGTATGTATAAGGGACACCGGTGTACTCAAACGTGACAGAGCCAGACGATGCCCCCTGGCCGAGCTCCGAATCATATGCATCGTTGTAGACGTATGCATAGGTTATTGAGTCGTTGGCATCTTCACGGACATACGTATACCAGATCCTGTCGCTGCTCACACTTGTCCTGGGCATGACCTTCAGTGCAGCCAGGGAAGCAGCAAGATTGTCATAAGGCACGATGTGCACATTATCCATCTGAGCGATTCTAGCAAGCTTCGAGCGTACGTACTCGGTGCCGCTTTGATTGTAGCCTACCAACTTCTCCGGTAGGCCTCCAGAGATGATGATGGGTAGACTGGATTGAGCAAAGTCTCCAAGGCGATCTACGCCGAAGACGGTCAGCGTGTCGTTAGCCCGGACAATAAGGGCCTTGAAAGCTTGACGAGCGGGCGCCAAGGTATCGTTACCCACGTAAGCTTCAGGGAAATTGAAGTTGTCTGGACTGAGGTACTCGTACGAGTATCCCGCTTTCTGTAGATCATCTGGCCAATACTGATTAGTGACCGAGAAGTACTCATCAGACTTCAGCCAAAACGCTAGGTCAATCTTAGGTATGCCACTCTGGGCAACGTATTGTGTCCGTGCGATCCAGTTCATAAAATCGTCGTAGTATTCCCACGCCGGCTGTCTTGGCCCATGCATGTTCGAGAAACGGTATGTGAAGGTCGAGAATCCTGGCCAGGTGGTGTTTGGATATGTGCCGCTGAAGGGATAGCCATGCAGAACAAATTGATTGACCGACCCGACGATACTTCTCTTGATGTCCCAGATGAGTTCGGGAAGTGTCTGACTGTAGACTTCATTACGTTGCGCTCCGAGCTCGGAGGATATGACACGTTTGCCGGCTAGATTTGCGGGACCAGAGTACTGGCGATAGCCATCGATGAGGTGGTTGAAGCCCAGTGACTCACATTCGGGTGCGTTAACGTGTGGCACGTTGGCTAGCATATCCATGGGCAGGTTGTACACGACTTGTGCAGAATACTGAGACTGTAAAGAGCTTGTGCTCCAATTCGTGAAGACATCGAGATAAATTTGGTTTAATTCGGTGAGCTAAGTAGGTTAGCATGATGATTTTGCTGGCAAACGTGTGAAATGATAAGGTACGCACTGTTTGCCAGTAGTCATTGATATAGCTTTGACCCTGATCGCTCTCATCTGTATAATAGTGATCTGGGCTGGCGAGCGGCGCCGGTGCTTCATTGTTAACCCGATAAATCAAAGGAAGATACTTGGTCAGATCATAGCCTCGTTGTGCTTCGAACGTTCTCAGCAGATTTGGCGTCCACCATATCAGGGTTCCAGCACCGAACTCTTGGCTGTCCTCCCAAACGTAATTACCAACCTCTTGTATAAGTTCCTTTGAGCCGTTGCCCAGTAGATAGTTCTCCCAGAAGTCAATCACAAGCTGTGCACCCGTGGAAGAGAAATGATCGACGACCCAGCTGCCGTTCTCACGGAACTCTGTTACTGGCGACTGAGGCACACTGGTGTTGACGTACCATGGCGGAGCTTGCTCGTGGTAGTTGGTTTGGTTCTGGTAGTAGGCGAAGACTTGCCACTCGATGCCAGTGTTGTTTGATGGGGGAAATGTAATACTAACATGACCGGTGGCATTATCGACTTGTTGGGTGATGTCCTGTAACGACGCCACAGAAACTGTGAGGTTATTACCAGTGTAGTTGTGTCCAGTCCAGGCTGGTGACGCCGAGAAAGTTAGATTACCCTTCTGATTAACCACTAGACCAATAGTTGCAGCGACGAACTCGCCACCCTCGATTTGTCCCCAGCCAGGGACTGTGCCATTGAAGCATTGTCCAAGGGGCACGGAAGTGTTGAAGGGCCAGAGGTCCCACATGATGCCAGGATCGTTTGTCTCAGCTGGCACACCAGCACCCTGGTTCGGGCCAAGTGCGAGATCTATGATCATCCCATTATCTTTGGTCGCCCTCAAGGCGGTGTCTTGTAATGTCTTCCACGCATCAGTGCCCCAGCCATATTTGGTCCAGTCTACTGGAATCGGTCCACCTTCGGCTACGCCCGTCGGGAAGTCCCCGTAGAGGTAGTATCCAAGTAGCTCGAGGCCCCCCATCCCGACCGCTTTGACCGTAGCGAAATCTGCAGCTACATGGCTGAGGTTTACACTGGCGTCTGGGATCCAGTAGCGAAAGCGCGGTCGGACGTGGACTGATGGATTCTGGAAAGAGCCATAGCTGATATCAACACCCACTTGATCGTTGGTGTTGTAGCTGACTCCAACGTCGATCAACGCAGCCAGACTTGCAAGGCGTTCGACGGGAAATCGCATCTTTAGCTGCACGGAAAGCTGAGGTAGCGGCTTCCGTGCTGTGTACCTCCGTCCAAGGCATCTTTTGTAGTTGCGCTCGGCATACTATGTTCCATCTCGTCGCTTCCTCGCGGAGATTGTCTCCGCACTGTCGTATTTTCTTTCATTATGCGGGGTACCAAGATGTCGATCAAACGATGAACCTTGGGAGGATTCATAAGACAAGACAAATTGAGCTCAGCCCCCTCGGCCTCAGATGTCCCGCTATGTTTATACTGAGCAGAACAGGCCACGGCACAGATAATAATGGTCGTGCCGACGTCGGCGTGAAGACCAGTTCCCTTCACAAGCAACCGAAGCAAGCGTGGACTGGGGTCTGGCTGATTTAACAGGTGAAGTAGATTGAATTTGTGGACCGGAGCCTGCGCGAGATGTCCTCACAAGCGGGAACCGCGGACTCTTTCCTAAAGACCATAAGAGGTACGAAGTATTACGAGCCGAAGGACAAGCCGGACAACGTCGTCCTTCAGACTCGACATGACACGCTCCAGGGGTCCCAATTGGGATCGGACTTCATTGCGCCTTCGTCGTCGGCACGCGCGTAATGCATCACATCGTATGCGGGTATCTTCGACCGAAAGAATCCAGAGAGTCCGAGGGAAAGTGCGTTGGCTTATCATGACCTTGATCAATAGTGCGGTCGATCGTGGCTGGGGAGAGTATCGCACACATTGTAGCTGCTATAGAACGGATAGTAATAACCTACAGCGCTAATAACCATACGTAGGGGAGATAGAATTAGAAGATCAAATATACGCTTGATTCGATAGGGACCTTGCGTCTGAGGATCATCAGGGTTGGGCCTAGTTGTTAGGAGGCTGAAGACTACAAGATCGCGCCAAAGGCAACACGGGCTGCTTAGCGGACCTTGGAATGTCCAGCAACGCGGGAGAACGGTGTATCATCAGAACGGGGACTCACGACGTGTGAAAGTTTGACAAGATCCAGTGCATTTGTATCTTCAACATTAACAGTGTCTTTTTGCCCTGCCAATATTATGCGCGAGAGTACTAGCGGCAAGTCAGACGACTTTCATAGACTCAACCCATCGACCATCCCCCTCAAAGCATCTCCGCTTGCAATATACGGTTCGTGAATCTTTGCGTAAGTCATACCAAGCTTGATACAATCGGCTGCTTTCTGGCACTTGCAGCGCTTTAGTGATCTCACCGAGACCAGTCTCTTCCAATCCGATTACTTGCTCGGCTAGTTGCGCTTGCTGTGGCCCGTACCATGGCCCTTCCTGACTCTTGCACTTGCGTAGAAGGGTTGCTACGTGCCGTCGGAGGAAAGGATCACGGCACTTCATGGCTGTAAGGTAGAGAGCTGGTATTACTCCGACGTCCAGAGTGGAGGCTGGAGTGTCTTTGTCGACTGTGCTGCCCATGGCGACAAAGTCTCCTGCGCGGCATAAAAGCTGCGTAAAGTCCTCGTGAAAGCTGTCCCATAGTGATTCATGACCGTTGCTGAGGCTGTTTGATACTACTAGTTTGCAGCTTAGACGTTGTACTTGAAGGGCCTTTGCCGCTTTCCGGTCTTGGTCGGAGGAGAGTGTCAACCATAGTGTATCCATTGATTGTTGCCAACGAGCGAGGGAAAGGAGCTGTCGGGTGAGCTGGACTTGGAGATTCGCATGCACATCGGCTGATACGCCTTCGGAAGGGAACATGTGTTCTTTGACCGCTCGCGTGAGCTCTTGCATAGCTGCCACTAGAATCTCGAGGAGCTGACACGCTTCTTGAACATTGCTGAAAGGCGATAAGGCGGGGAGCTGTGGCATGATCGCATGTTCTGTAGCTGGTACAAGCTGTATCTGTCTCGAGGTGTACAGGCAGGTCTGAATATCGAGTCGTTCGAAGGCTTCCTTGAGGGGCTCAAGGGGTCGCCTTGATGAAGTTGAGGACTTCTTTGACGCAGGGCTGACCTCTTTGATCAACTCGATCCCACTTTGCAGATGTATCAACCCCATCTCCCAATTGTGCTGCTGGAACTCGAAAACGACGAAGAGGAGACATGCCACGAGACAAAGCTGTGCTGATGATCGTTCTGGTCTCATCATACCGCAGCGCAAGGTATGCACGGCTTTACCGTAGTGTTGCAATGCCAACTCTTGCAGGTCTGCCCCGTCGGCATGATGTCTGTAAAGCTGGAGACAACCGAGCGCAATTACACCGTGTCTGACCAATGACTCTGATGCTGCTATGGGCAGAACGTGGGAAGACCACACGCGGCTATCAAAAAGTCCGACGAGGCCCTGCAGGACATGGCTCTGGAAGGAAAGAAATGCAGATTGCTCTCTATCCGAGTGGTAAGGCAGTTGCAAGGCCGGTTGGGTCCACCTTAGTCGCGTACCATCACGAGTGGTAGTGATAGGCTGTGCTATACGGATGATCTCGTAGCCACTGCATCGTCTGTGGCTGGTAACGCATCGTTGGCAACTAGGCCGGCTTTCCTGGACACGAGGTAAGATTAGAGGGCAGCAGCTTTGTCCCTCACATGGACACACTTACGTCACATTTGATGTGCCGGGCTCTTCGGAGTATCAGCATCAGCCATCAATTGCATGGAATGGTAAGCTATGCGTACTTGCATGTCGTGCAGCCGCTCCTTGCTTTCTTACCAGACTGCCTCTTGTATGCCATGACTGACTCTAGAGGTGGCGTGAGGAGCCTTTCGTCTGATCAAGACTGGCATAGCGTGATACATTAGGCTGGATTCCAAAATGTGAATTTTTCAAAGGAAGCGTATGAAGAGCACGTTCATCGGCGTGCCCGACTTTGCGCGTCGAGCGATCTTCCAGCGAAGAGGTTGCTGCACCATGTGGTCTTTCTCGGACTCATGGCTCTTGACAGCCGTTGACGTATGCTCCCCCTTGAGTGAGGTGAAGTTTGTGGTGTCGGCGGCTCGGGACGTAGCCAACAACATTGCGCGCTCTAACCATAAATGGACAAAATTACGACTCGTTCATCTGCTCCCTGCGTCTCTTCCTCAAACCATCAATGAGCATACTCCGCCTCATCCATAACGTAACCCCAAGCTAAGCCAACGAGGATCAAGACAGCAAGCACGGGAGAATCTGTTGTGAACCTTGTCGCCATTCCTCAAGCGATGATTGGCAGGAGCCCGTTGGTCAATCCCTGCTGGGCGAAGGAAGTCCCGCACCGCACATGTGGTGCTAAGCCCATTTATATGTCCGTGGCCACTGTCAACCCGTCCCCTGTGCGCAGTCCACAAACCTCGTTGGAAATGAATCGACTCTCATCCTTCGGGACGCATCTGTATAAGCGTTGTGTCCAGCTTTTAGGAGATGCACGAGGCCGGTGGGCATCAACGAAGTCCGCTACATGGGTATAAGTATTGCGAAGCCTCCTTAATCCTCTCGCACACGACTCGATCTATGAGTGCCCAGTGTAACGTTCTGCAATGACTACACTCCTGCTGCTGCTTGGCCTTTTAGCCCTCCCGCGCGCGACTCTCGCCCAATGTCCGCCTCTTGGCTCCACACTACCTATCGCCCTGAATCTGGCAGCTGACCCTGTCGTACAGTAGACCATCGTAGGTATCAACGACACCCTACAAAACCTGGTCGGCAATCTCAGCGGAACCGCCTTCACCCTCGTGATGGGCACGACGAACGACGATACTCCGCTGCTCACTTTTGCCAATAATCCCACGGTCTACAACACAACCGGAGCGCAAATTCTCACCACGGATACCCAATTCATCGTTGCCAGTGTCTCGAAGCTCTTCACGGCTTACGCTATGAAGCTGCTATCTAACAAAGTTGCCCCCACCGATCGTGTCACCAAATTTATCCCTGAACTGCTGCATCTCAAGGGTCAGCCCGTGCGATACGACGGCATCGCTTCTACAAATTGGAGCAGTATCTCCATCGAGGCACTCCTCACTCATCTATCAGGCATCACGAGCGACCTGGGCGATTCAGATATCGACAATACACCTGGCAATCACAGTGCGCTCGGCCTCCCACCGCATGATGCCACCGACAGTGGCACCCAGTGCGGCGCCGCCTCCAATCCTTATCAACGAGCTTGCACCGAGGCGGACTTCCTTAACGACTGGGGTAGGAAGTTCCCTGTATACGCTCCCTACACGACACTTGTTTACTCTAACATGGGTTTCGCGATCCTTGGTCTTGTGATCGGAAGAGTCACGGGGTCATCCTATGCGCAGTTTATGCAGAAAGCTGTCTTCGATCCTTTGGGTTTGGATCATAGCTCCGTCGACCATCCTCTGAATCTAAATGGGACTTTCATCACACAGCAGACTGCCGATGGTGATCTTTCTGAAGGCTTCCTAGCACCGTAAGTTTGGTATGGAAGACTTCAGCTCACATGATCAAGGACTAACGTCGCATCTGCCTACAGCTCCGGTGCCATCTACTCCACCTCCTCCGATCTCTACAACTTCGGCCGCAGCATCTTAGCAAGCAAGCAGCTTCCATCAACCACTACTCGTGCCTGGCTCAAGCCAAAAGCTTTCACCTCTTCGGCTGGTACATTTGTAGGTGAAGTCTGGGAAATTGCCGCGGGCACAGATCTCACGGCCGCGAGCGATGGTCATATCGTCCACGTGTATACGAAGGGCGGCAACTTGAATCTGTACAGCTCTATCATTGCACTCGTACCAGACTACGACTTCGCTTTTGCGCTTACGAGTGCGGGATCCGAGACGGGCTCGGGGACTGTTGAGGCAGCTTCGAGTCAGGTTCTTGATGCGATCGTGCCTGCTCTCGAGGCAGCGAACAAGGCTGCGGCGAAGGAGAGGTTTGCTGGCACATATTCTGCAGGTGGAAACAGAATCACTCTTCCTGTTGATGAGGAACCTGGTCTGCTCGTCACAAAGTTCTCCGTCAATGGGGTTGAGAGTGTCATCGACGCTGTCGGCGAGTTCACGGCGAACGCATCGCCTGGGCAAACAGAGTTGCGTTTGTACCCCACGGATCTTGCAGAAGGTGCTACGATGGCTTGGCAGGGAGTATTTGATTCAATCCCTGCGGATGTGGCGGAGGTAGAGAATCAAGCATTCTTTTGGGCAGACGCTACTTGTCAGAGTTGGTCGGAGTTGACCACCAACAGTTATGGCTTGGCACCGTTGGATCAGTTCCTGCTGACTGCTACAGTAATGGCGATGGGAGGGATGTGGAGGTCACTGCTCGGGCTTGGCGGACTACTATGACGAGAGAGTGAGAGTGGGTGCGTGAGGTCTCAGTCGTGCTAAGCCAATAGTTGCTTGCGTCTTGACTGCTCACTTTGCTTGGAGTGTGTATTCGTGAAAAGTTCACTAATGCTGGGCTTATTCGATACCAAGCGTTTGCTTAATAATGGGCGGTGGTTTTTCGGACCCTGACGTATCAAAGGCCGAATGCCGAAGTCTCGGCCACGAATTCGTGCTCAAGTTCTCACCTTGAGAGCAGCGTCGTTTGTCAGCAACCTAGAGAGTATCTGGCTGATACGGCCAAGGGTGGCGCGATGCCATCGCAATGATTGAGGACGCCTGGTCGTCTGTCTATCTTCATTGCCAAGCTCACTGAATATCGTTTTTTCCCAAATTACTTGGACACTATGCTCAATTGCACTTCAGACAATGTCGCTTCTACGGTCGTGTGAGTACTGTCGCTCGCACAAGATCAGATGTCTCTGGGACGCAACTTCCACCACATGCACCCAGTGTCTGAAGAGGGACCAAACCTGCAAGAGGCGTGAGACTGTCCGGCAGCGTCACACCACCAATCGTGCATCGAGACCTGACAAAGACATCGAAGGCTCGCTCTCGACGGGAACTCAGCTGGGTGGACTTGGTCAAACGTCGACTCAGGCTCTTGAAGCAAGGCTTGCACAGCTCGAGGAACGCCTCTCGAGTCTGGATGGCAATGCTGCTTTCCAGCCATTTGCAAAGGAGGTAACTAACAGTACTAGCTCGGTGACTAAGAGCTCTGCACGTCCTGCGACGCATGATGACCTAGCAGCGACGATATACGAGAGCTCGACGCCCTCTGGTACCGATCATGCGGCCACATTCTCATTCCTCGCGCATGGAGACCCGTCAGGCATCAGACAATGGTCTATTGAAGACACAGCAATGCCGATAGGTGTACCGTTGAATCGCATGAATGGCTTGAACAACGGTAAATGCTATCTCCCACCAGCGGAAGAAGCATCATCGTTACTCAAAGAATACCTCCACGAGTGCAACGCGAAGATCCCGCTCATAGCTCCGGAGTACATCATACGACACGTACGTGACTGCTACACTGGTATAGCAGACGGCTCACCTATATCATGGGTCCTCACCTACATGATATTCGGGATGGCACATCGCCTTCGTGCCATGAGCCTGTTTCAAGTCCCTGATGACACATCAAGAGCAAATTGGTATCTTGACAAGTGTCTCGAGACGCTACCACGATTATTGATGCAGGAGCCGTCGCTCCGACTCGTGCAAGCGCTGCTAGGTGTGGCGATCTTACTGCAGACTTCTTCTCGATACAAAAGAGCGACATTATTTGTCTCCACAGCCATGCACATGGTACAGGATTTGGGTTACGATGATATTGGGATGGCCGATGAACATGATTTGGAGCAGAAAGAACAGCAGTATGTGTTCTGGATCACCTTTCTTATGGACACGGACATGAGCTTCGCCTCTGTACGGCAGTGTAAGCAGTCTCTGACAGAGATCAGCACTTCACTACCTGACGCTCGCCGTAGCGACTGGTGGGCTCGTGGTGCGCTGGAAGAGCAAAATGATGTGAACGTTTTCGCTCTACATTCTCGGTTTGCCATCTTGCAGGCTGGCATTCTCGAACGACTGTTCTCAGTTCAGTCTCGGCAGCTGTCTGATGTTGTCTTGGACAGTGCGTATTATGACGCCTTAGATCGCTTGGAGCAATGGCGTCGCTCGAGTTTTGTCTTCAATCTAAGTGCTTATAATCTGCATCAGGGTCTATATCGCTCTGATATCGTGCATCTAGTGGTTCTGGAGACTGCATACTTCCGCACGGTATATCAGCTTCGAGTTGCATATCTAATGGGTTGGTTTCGTAAGCATATTGATTCTTTCTCAGTCAGGGCTATGGAAGTGATGGCCAGATGTGACGTTCCGGAGGGGTTCTGCAAGGACGCGAGGAGAGTACTAGAGCTCAGTGGACTGGTCTCTGGGGCGAACACGTCCATCACTTGGTATGAACCTCCAACACTACTGTTTTGGTGCGTTAACTAATGTTTCTCAGGATATCAATACAGTGTACTCTCGCCGCACTGGTGGTCGTTCTGGGATTGCGATCTAGCCGCCAGAGAATAGCGTGCTCTCCGGTCAATGATGCGTCGAGATCAAAGGACATTGAAATCTGCGACGTGGCGTTGAGCGGCCACGTACAAGCTATGAAGCTGCTCAAAGACTCTGCGCTGGCTAGGTCGACTGCGTGGTGCCAGGGACTACTACAGCAAGCAAAGACTTGTGTACAAGGGCTATAGCTGTAGTTGAGGAGCATTGGATCTAGATTCGCGCAGAGTATTCGATAAGTCCGGTAACAGTCGAGTACATGGCCCACATTCCTGTAGCCCTTCACGCCAGTATCCTTCGAGCCCTGCACTTTGTGATGTGCTGGCACGGACCTGGCTGTGTATACTCGGAGGCAGAGACAGAGTCCCGAGGGCCAGGAGGCAAACTTAGTAAGCCTGCAAGGTACGCCAAGTTCTCTGACTCTCATCATAGCCCGTCACTTCGGGTTTCGGGAATTGTTCGAGGCATTTGTTGTACTTGCTCATGCTGAGTGTCAGCGGCTGACTATTTGCAGGTGATATGTACCCGTCTAAAGGAGCCTTTGTAGGTTGCACGATGTTGGTCAGTCAGGCTGGGGTGTGCAAAACTCCCACATGCGTATAAAGCCCTCCTCCCTCATACCTTGACATGCCGCCCATCAGCTTCTGCGTATTCTCCCCATCTAAACCAGTTCGTTACGAAAAGCTCGCACTGCTACGGTCTCATCCAAACGTACCAGACTCAATTCAGCATGTCGACAGAACGCAATGATCCGAGCTTGGCTTACACTATCCCCTTCCAGCTCACAAAGACCATACATCGCCGTGTACCCGATGAGCTGCAACCAGAAAGGTCAGAGAACTCTCAAAGAGGGAAGATCATCCTCATCACTGGAGGAGGCTCAGGGATTGGTGCGGTATGTTCTTCCTTGGAGGCACGTACGTCTATGTACACAGGTTGATATTTCCTCTAGGCTGCCGCCAATGTTTGGGTTCGCGCTGGTGCCGAAGGTGTTGTCATTGTTGGACGTCGTAAGGAACGACTAGAAGCGACCGCCCAATCGCTTGAGAAATCGAGCAGAGGGATTACGAAGATCGTTCCAATCGCCGCTGATTGTACGATTGACGCAGACATGAGGCGCGTTCATGATGCGATCAAAGAGATTTTCGGCCGCAGCGCTGATGTGGTATTGGCAAATGCTGGAGCTGTAGGCGAAATCAAATCGTCAGCCGAGGAGAGTTCTTCAGAGTGGTGGAAGATCTATGTCAGTCGCTCTCCTGCATTTGCGCAGCATCTGCTTACAGCATTGGTGTAGGAGGTAAACGTGCTTGGATTGCACAATACCATCTCCAATTGGATCAGGTCACAGCCGGATCGAAAGGTACCTGTGGGTACAGTCATCGACGTCAACTCTGGACTTGAGGGTATCATCATGCCGGGCATGTCGGCGTACTCCACCTCCAAGCTCGCAGGACATAGATACATGGAGTATCTAGCGACCGGTACGTAATCTATGGTGTCTTGAAGCGACGAAGACTGATCACATGTATTTGCAGAGTATGATCAGCTCCGCACCTTCACCATGCTGCCTGGTATTGTAAAGACGGACCTGGCTGATCCCAAATTCTACGAATACGCACAAGATGAAGCCGAGCAGACTGGCGCTTTGGCTCTGTATTTAGCCTCACCTCGCGCCGACTACCTGAAAGGCTCTCTGACTAGTATCAATTGGGATCTGGCCGAGATGGAGGCTCGCAAGAGTGATATCGAGCAGGGAATACTGAAGCTAATATGGATGCCGGTGCTGCCGGCAAGTGGTGGAAGTGGTATTTAAGCCTATAGCGAACGTTAGTATCTAAAAAGCTAGAAGATTTAGCGATATAGAAAAGATTAGTCGATCGAAGTATCGACTGCAATATACTTGTTCTAGCTATTTCTTACTTATTGCTTAATATCTAGTATCGAAGTATTCTCTAAGTCGTATCTCTTAGATAACTTCTTTTTAAATAATCTAATAGTATCTACCTACTCTATTTGTTTATATTCTATTAGTAATACTATAGAGTTTAGATATCTATATATCTAGAGTAAATAGTTAGAATCTTATTATTACTAATAGTAGTAGTAATACTCTAGTAATAATAGCTTACTAATAAAAAAGAGTTATAAGATATAATAGTAGATATAACTAAATTAGTTATTTAAAGTAGAGGGTATAGTCTTTTTATATCTAAAAAGTAAAAGTAAGCAAAGCCTAAATTAGGAACATACTATATTTTAGTAGTAAAGCAAACTCTAGTAGATAATAATTTACTAGTAAGAGAGAGTATTAGTAATTAGAGTAGATATAGCTAACTAAGGTATACTTAGTATAGAAGTTATAGTCTTCTTAAATCTAGATAGCAAAGGGTTAGGGTTAGGGTTAGGGTTAGGG
>NW_027042443.1:0-210 GCF_035927965.1 Recurvomyces mirabilis | reverse complement strand
TCTTATATACCTTGTCACCTCCGACAAGGCTATACGCACAATTGTCCATTTGCCCCATAAACCAAACCCTGAAGCAGATCGAGTAACACCAAAATCCACGTACGAGAGAGGTGGTGAGATACTGGTAGATCACGTCAGTCTGTATTTTTGCGACCTTGTCAAGGCTTTTCACATATGCACTTATGCGTCCGTGCCTGCTACAATGTACAT
>NW_027042442.1:0-211 GCF_035927965.1 Recurvomyces mirabilis | reverse complement strand
ACTATCCGGAGAGCTAATAGAGTAAAATTCTATACGCTCGGGCCCTAGCGTACTCTATTAACGCTCGCGTAGAGAGTGTAATAGAGTCTACTATCTAGAGAGCTAATAGAGTAAAATTCTATGCGCTCGGGCCCTAGCGTACTCTATTAACGCTCGCGTAGAGAGTGTAATAGAGTCTACTATCCGGAGAGCTAATAGAGTAAAATTCTAT
>NW_027042441.1:0-211 GCF_035927965.1 Recurvomyces mirabilis | reverse complement strand
TGAAGTCCTCGCCAACGTTCGTCCAGGCGCAGAAGAACATAGTTGAGGCAGATATAGATGTCCATGCACTCAATCTCGTGTTTGGTCCATTCTGTCAGGGCTTCTCGATACTGGACGCGATTAGTGATTTTGATCACGACGTGACATTAAGTATCCTTACTTCTTTCTCATCGTGTTGCTTTGTGACCGTAATCATCAGGCTTTCCAGGCA
>NW_027042440.1:0-211 GCF_035927965.1 Recurvomyces mirabilis | reverse complement strand
CTCCTTAAATATTATACCCTTCTCGACTACTATACCCTTCTCGAATACTATACCCTCCTCGAATACTATACCTACTACGAATACCCTACCCTTAGTATATAGAATACTATACCTATAGTACCGAGTACGATAGCACCTTCCCGCCTCGAGTAGGCGATACCGCTTACTACCTAGACGCTAGCCGCGCTAGCAAACTAGCTCCTTATAGCGT
>NW_027042439.1:0-211 GCF_035927965.1 Recurvomyces mirabilis | reverse complement strand
CTCATACAGCGTTTCCTCACTTCTCCTAATCGTACGACCCCGCCGCTTGCAAAGCAGCATCGATTTCCAGTCCAGTCTGCCTCCTCAATCATACCCGGTAGGATAGTACACCAATGCCCTTGGCAGCTTCCCATTCCTGTCTAGCGTCCCATCACGAAAACAAAGCTTCCCACTTCTCATAACCGGAATAGGATTAGCCGGCGCACCAAAC
>NW_027042438.1:0-212 GCF_035927965.1 Recurvomyces mirabilis | reverse complement strand
CGCGAAGACTTATTCTTATTATAACTAATATACTTCCTAATATATTCTAAGACTTTTCGTCTTATATCTAAGAAGGCAAAGTTCTATCGAATATGTTCTATAGTTCGAGCAACACCTAGGTAACTATAGTTTTCTCCGTCGTAGTAATCTCGAATATAGTCGTTTTCCTTAAGTAGCGGTACTTTGTATTTGCTATATTCGACTAGGAATTC
>NW_027042437.1:0-212 GCF_035927965.1 Recurvomyces mirabilis | reverse complement strand
CGCGAAGACTTGTTCTTATTATAACTAATATACTTCCTAATATATTCTAAGACTTTTCGTCTTATATCTAAGAAGGCAAAGTTCCGTCGAATATATTCTATTATTCGAGTAATACCTAGGTAACCGAAGTCTTCCCTATTATAGTAATCTCGTATATAGTCGTTCTCCTTAAGTAGCGGTACCTTGTACTTACTATACTCGACTAGGAATTC
>NW_027042436.1:0-212 GCF_035927965.1 Recurvomyces mirabilis | reverse complement strand
ACCTCCTCGTCGACGCGATCGAGCAGCTCTAGTACGAAGAGCAGCTCCACTTCGTCCTCTAGCACCCCGATGTCCACTTCCTCGTCGACGCGATCTAGCAGCTCTAGTACGAAGAGCAGCTCCACTTCGTCCTCCAGCACCCCGATGTCCACCTCGTCGTCGACGCGATCGAGCAGCTCCAGCACGAAGACCAGCTCCATTTCGTCCTCTAG
>NW_027042435.1:0-212 GCF_035927965.1 Recurvomyces mirabilis | reverse complement strand
GGATCGGCTTTAGTAATTATAGGTAGTAGGACGCCGAATACGGTCGACTACGCGTCCCGTCGATCTAACCCTCGGCTTTAGGGTATAGCGTACCCTTACGACTCCTACCTAGTATACCTAATCCCTAGGCTAGTGTCCCTCTCCCGTATACTTCTAGGATTAATAAAGCCTAAGAGCTCGGAGCTCTAGCTAGAGCTATAGGGCCTACTACT
>NW_027042434.1:0-213 GCF_035927965.1 Recurvomyces mirabilis | reverse complement strand
AAGGGGTCTATCCTTAGGCTATAGTATAATTCTTCCTCGTTCGATACTTGTCGATACTAGTCCTTTAGTTAATAGTAGTAGTTTACCGAAAACCTATCCCTTCTATACTAGTAGTAGTAGGACCTTATAGGTTATAGCGTATAACTACTTTTATAACGTAGTCTTATACTACTAGATTATCTCTTATTCTATAATAAGGTCGTTCTACTAGTT
>NW_027041984.1:0-91275 GCF_035927965.1 Recurvomyces mirabilis | reverse complement strand
AGTTACTTACCCGACCTATCGCTTAGAACTTACTCGTCTAACGAGCTCTAACCCCCTTATACCGTAGGTGTATAACAAATAGCTCCTATAATAGAGTAGTTTTAGGACCCCTCTATCTAATAGGCGACTTATAAAACTATAGATAGTTTGCCTAACCTATCGGTATCTACTACTTCGTATAGTACTATTATTCGAAGTCCTTACTATATCTCTTTCGCTAGATATACCCTATCCCTTAAGCTTTAAATAGTTATATATCGATACTATCCGACTACGTAGACGTAGTATAGCTAGTATTCTACGCTAACTACGAATCTTCTTACGTTAGTTTAAATTTATCGTTATTACCCTCCTTATCCTAATTTATATAACTATAGTTATCGTCCTTCTTATTATAGTTCGTATAATTATACTTCTTATCTACTTCTAGTACCTAGTCGCGCCGTAGTCTTAGATTAAGTAAACTCTCGTCTATTTCGTATCCCTTAATTCCTAGTATTCGAAATATTAGCGGTTAAATCGGTATATTGTTATCGTACCTAGGTCCTTAGGTTAAAGGCGATATAGGATAAGAGGCTAAGGCGCTTATAGAAGGGCTCTAGTCTTTATCGGATACGTCGTCGTAGTACTATATACGTCGCGTCGGGGTCTCCTCTACGTCCGTATAGCCTCTCTAACTAGAAGACTAAGAATCCCCTCTCGTAGGTAAAGATAATACCCTCTCTTTTAAATATCCTCTAATACGGCGGATCGGAGTCTTTACTTAGTACTCTTTACTAAACTATCTAGTCGGAGGCGGTAATAATAATAGCGTACTAGAGTCCGACGGTATTATAGGAGGTATCGTAATTTCGTATAGTCGGTAGGTAGTCGGTAGGTAGTCGCCGCGTATTACGAAGCTTAATATCTTTACTAGTAATATAAGTAGGATATAACGCTTTCGATAGTACGGAGACTAGCGTTTCGAAGCGCTACTTAACCCGAATACTTAGGTTAGCTTATACCGCCCTATACTAAGAATTTAGGTTCTAAGGCCCTAAGGAAAACCGCCCTAAATTCGAAAGCCGGTTTTTTAACCTAAACCGCCCTAAACCGCCCTATAGAGGGGCCTAGAGGGTATAGTATTCGAAGAGGGTATAGCGTTTAAGGAGGGTATAGTACTAGTACTATTTATTTACTAGTACTTATAGTATATCCTTACTAGCTATAGGCGTTCGGAAGTACGTTCTTAAGCGAGTTAAAGGTCGGTACTTATAGTAAAGGTATAGCTACGTATAATACCGCTAGTAGCCGTATCTAGCGTATAATACCGCTAGTAGCCGTATTTAGCCGTATAAGAAGTAAATATTTTAAGTAAATAGGCGTAGCGCTAAGTAAATAGGCGTAGTACTAGGTAAATAGGCATAGCGCTAAGTAAATAGGCGTAGCGCTAAGTAAATAGACGTAGCGCTAAGTAAATAGGTATCGCGCTAAGTAAATAGGTATCGCGCTAAGTAAATAGGCGTAGCGCTAAGTAAATAGACGTCGTACGAGGTCTAGCGGTAGAGAGCCTACCCTATAGTTAATATCGTAGGTTAATATCGTAATCTAATTCTACCGTAGAGTAGCTAATAATACGATAGTAGATAGCGTAGAGGGTAGAGAGAAGGGAGAAGGGAGTAGAGGAGGTTATCGAGTAGTATAAGTATTACTAGACTTTATTATTACTACTTATATTACGGAATATAGAAGGTAGATAGTATATCGTAGCTTTAAGGGTATACTAAAGTTATATAATATAGAGGCTAGAGCTAGAGTATTAGGTACAAATACGTTAGAGAGAGTTATAGCGTATATACCCTAACGCTATATATACTATATATAGCTTATAGAGGGTAGGGAGGGCTAAGGTAAGTAGATTTAAAGGGTTAAGGTAAGTAGAGTTAAAGACTACTACCGTAGTAGTCTTCGGGAGTAGCCGAACTTCGCGGGGGCGGCTATACTTTACCCCGCGCTCCTATACGTATAGGCGTATATCTATACGCCCTCGCGCGTCCGACGACTACTAGCGTATACCTATACCCTAACCCTAGTACTACGAAATACTATCTAGACGTACTAGAAATAATACCGGATAGATAATTAAGTACTACGAGTAAGATATATCCTATTTTAGCGTATAGAACGGCGCCTATAGGTAGTTCTAGAAGTATAGATCCTACTAAATAGGGTCCTACTAAAATCTAGACTATATAGCTTCGCGCCTTACCGGATTTAGGGAGGATCCTATTAATATTTAGTTACCTCCTAGGCCTTATATTAGTTAGGAACTTACTCTCCTATTTGATAATTTCGTTCTTACGATTAGGGTATCGCTTCCTTATTAAGCTTATCGTATTAGTAATCTCGGATTACGTTTATTATATAGTATTACTATTAGCTAATTTCTTACTAACGTATATTCCTAACTAAATAACGTTAATAGCTTCCTAAATATATTCGGCGAATAGATTACGTCGTTCTATAACGTTAATCTCTATAGCGTTAACCTCCCTAAGATCCGCCCTATAGTTCTACTATAGTTATACCTTACGGCTATAGTAGTCTTATACGTAATATCCTTTCTTTCTATATAAATAGTACTTTAGTCCTTACTTCTTACTTTAGGCGTAGTTCTTACCCTTAGCTCCTACTTTATTAGGTTTACCTCCTCTAAACTTACGTTAAGTAGCGTCGAGTTCTATAGCGTTAGGGTTATAACGTTACTATCCTCTAGTCTAGCCGTAGGGAGTATAGCTAGTTCGTCCGCGGTCCTAATTAGTATTACGTTTTTCTATATATCGTTTATAGAGTATATCGTCTACCTTAATTATAGCCTCCTATAAGTATTCTAAGGTGTCTTAGCGTCCTCCGTATCTTATAAGCTCGTCCTTAACGTTATCCTTAAGTCCTTAATAGTATATAGAGCTTAACGTATTACCGTCCTATCTAGTATAAGTAGAAACCTCCTTAAACTTAGCGGTATACTAGGATATAGAGGCCTTCTACGTAACGTATTAAATATTCTAGATAGCGACTTACTAGTTATTACTAAGTCTATAGATCCTCTTAACTTATTTAGCGAACTCCGAGAAGTCGGTAAAGATCCCGTCTAGGTCTCTATTCTTAAGTAGGACTATAGTTAACTTAGGACGTATCTAGCTTTAAGCTTCGCCTCGAAGGTAGGATACTATAATATAGTAGCGTTATTATTCGCTTATAATACCTTTAAGGGAGAAATATAGTATAATCTAGTTTAACTAGTTATTAAGCTTATTACGATCTCTATAGAAGAAGTCTAGTTTAGCGGAATACTTTATCCTATCCTTATTAGTAGAGGTATTAGCTTAAGTAGTCGAAGCTATACTAACGTCTCTTTTATTATTAGGAGCTATTTATTACTTAGAGTACTTATCTACTATAAGAGTATTTAAAATATTATATACCTATAGTATAAGAGGTTAGAGCTCGTTAGATAAGTAAGTTCTAAGCGATAGGTTAGGTAAGTAACTACTTAAAGGGTTTAACCTTTTAGCGGGTTAGTAACTTAGGTTAAATATAAACTACCTATATAGGAAACGTCTCTTCTATATATATAGGAGATTTATATAATAATCGCGATTACCTAGCGGTAATCGTAAGTACTCTTCCTTATAGTTACTTAGAAGTAAGGGTAAGTAGCTTACTTACTTAAAGGTTTAGGTAAGCGGCGTTATATAATCCTTTTATAGCCGCCCCTATAGACGTAGATTTATTAGTTCCCTAAGCTTAATCGGCTAATCTACTTATTATAGACCTAATATTTATAATAATAATACTTCTATATATATAGGTAATTATATTTATATACTCTTATATATTTAATAACTAGTTCTCTATAATTATATAAGATTATAATTATAATATAATCTTATCTAGCTAACGATAGAGTATATTAATAAATAATAATAATAAGTAAAATATCTTTTTAATAAGTATATTAGACTATAGAAATATTAAAAGATCTACTATCTCTTAAATAAATAATCTACTAATTAATGTACTTTAACTCTAATTTCTATATACGTTCTAATTACTTTACTTATATAATATATTTATAGATTATTTATAGAATTATAGTTAGGTGATTTATATTTAATCTAAGTTTCTAATCTATAAAGGGTTTCTAATATCTCTAATCTAATTACTACCTATAGACCTACCTAATTGACGAGCTCTAACTCTAGTATACCGTAGGTATATAACAAACTTCTACCAAACGCTGAAGAAGCGGGATCGCCGAGTGCGTGTCTTGCGGGCGCACCGGAAGCGCTATCGTTCCCCTTGCGCTAACGCATTAGCTACAGTTGATCAGAACCAGGTTCTAGACAGCAAGCCTCCGATCTGCTCTGCTCGACCATTTGAAACCGCCGTGGAGGCCATTGCGAATAGAACCTTCTTAGTCGCAACACACTCAACATGATCTACTCAAAGCTTTCGACTCGCCTCTTCTCGCACGGCGTGACGGTCGTCGGTCCTCCTCTAAGCCATACCACGCGGCGAAGAGCGACCAATACTTTCAGCATTGGCGGTGCATCTTGGTCCTCATCGTACCTCTCTTACAGCTTCGTGCGTCCTTTGCGGCACCTCTCTTGGTGTCGGGTCAAAGCAGCTGGAGATACGCGCAATGCAACGACCCAGCGCCCGGCAGACGTCGGCGCAGCAATCGTCGTCGGAGCTATTTTCTCAGGTGTCATAATACTAGCGACGTCGCAGTCGGCATTTGCGGACGCGCCCAGCCCAGATGAGAAGTTGATTCGCCTCCACGAGATCCACGATCACAATCGGAGGGCCGACGCGTTCTGGGTCTACCGTGGCAATCGTGTCTACGATATCACCGACTGGGTTCCGAACCATCCTGGCGGCGAGGTAATTTTACGTGCAGTGGGTGGCAGCATCGAGCCATACTGGAATATTTTCACCATTCACCAGAAACAAGACGTGTATGATATTCTCGAACAATACTTTATTGGCACCATTGATCCACGTGATTTGGTGGATGGCCAGGCACCCGCCGATCAAGTCGACGACCCATTCAAGTCTGACCCTCTCCGAGATAAGGAGCTCATTGTACACAGCACCCGTCCATTCAACGCCGAAACAGCTGCGACCGATCTACAAACCTTCATTACCCCGACGAGCCGCTTTTACAAAAGACACCACCTCTGGGTGCCCCAAGTCGACGAAGAGACCTTCACGCTCACAGTGGAGCTTCCAGATGGCGAGGAAAAGGTGTACTCTGTAGCAGATTTGCGCAAAAGGTTCAAGGAGCACACGATCACCGCGACCATGCAATGTTCCGGTAATCGTCGCTCGCACATGACTGAGGGCTCCAGCCCAACTAACGGGATCCAATGGGGAGTTGGCGCAATCAGCAACGCATCGTGGACAGGAGTGAGAATGCTTGACGTTCTTGAGGATGCAGGTTTCAATGTTACGACTCTGCCTGAAGACGTCAACCATGTGCACTTCCTCGGTGCTGAGGCTTACGGCGCGTCAGTGCCACTTCAGAAAGTCATGGATCGCTTTGGCGATGTAATGATCGTCTACGCAATGAACGGCAAGCCTTTGTCGAGAGATCATGGCTATCCTCTGAGGGCGTTAGTGCCTGGCACTGTCGCCGCACGTAGTGTTAAGTGGCTGAATAGAATCATCCTATCGGAAGAAGAGTCCTCATCACAATGGCAACAGCGCGACTACAAGTGTTTCGGACCTAACGAAGGCAGCAAGCCTGACTGGGAGAGCGCTGTAGCAATTCAAGAAACTCCTGTGCAGTCTGCTATCACTGACGTACAGAAGGTGACCACGAATCGCTTGAAAGACAGCTCTTTGGCCCGCGTCTACGGTCTTGAGGAGGAATCTATTATCTTGCGTGGCTACGCCTTCTCTGGTGCTGGTCGCTCTATTGTGCGAGTAGATATTAGTCCAGATAATGGGAAGACCTGGCAGCAAGCGCAGATCGAAGACGCCAAGGAACAGGGCCAACGTTCCTGGAGTTGGCGCCTGTGGAGCCTGGCAGTTCCGACGCGTCTCCTTTCCGGCAACGTCTGTGTCAAAGCTACCGACGATGGATACAACACACAACCCGAGAGCTTTACGCCATATTATAACTTCCGCGGCAACTTAGCTAATAGCTGGCATAGAGTGCCGACATCAGAAGTTCTCAGCGCCGCTGCAGTTCCCAAATGATGACTAATGGACAGTGTATTGGTGGATCTAGCTGATGAGCGTGGCAACTATGCTTTTTATATGTACGACGACTCGGGGGTTTTTGGGAAAACATCTTGCGTGGCAGTCGCTCAGGTGGACTGGCGTTGGCTAGGATGCCAGTTGGCCAGGTCCACTCACTTCTTGCTTGATAGCACCATATAGCGCGGGATCAAAGCTTCAGAGGGTTGTTACAGGCTTCTGATCGACCTGTCCTTACGCTCAATGTAAGATAGGCGTTTACCTACAAGCAATGGACCGTTAACTTCGAGACATGGGCTGACTCTCTGGACATGAGTTGGCTTCTGGCTAAAAAACTGATACTATACCGCCATCCAGAAACATGTACCAATCTCGCCCAATTGATTCGTCAAGACTACTCGAAGGAAGCATCAGCGAAGCAAGACTAAAGTGTGATACATGCTGCATAGGCATCTGAGCCTGCCACCAAAGGATCCAGACTGCTGATCCTTGTTCTACGCCTATATATGTGCCAGCATACAGAACTCAGTGCGTCAATTAACGGAATTTGATGAAGTTCATTATATAGTCCCTCTACAGCCCCCCAGAAACGCCAGCGGAAAACAAGTGTGTGGAAGCCTCAAGACCGATGCGTTTGCCTACAGCTGATCGTTTTCAAGAAGCTGCTTTGTCTATTCCCAATTCTAACCTTGCCGTTCCTCGAGTGTGTGATGCACATACACTTGAGCATCCTCGTCAATATTTTGGACTGGCGGCGGAGAGGCAACCTCACTAAGGTTGGCGAAAGGATCTTGATCTACTTTGGCCGATGGGTGGGGGTGGTGTTCGCCGTTGTGCTTGGTCGAGCCTGTCGCTGATTTCCCGAAGCGTAGCTTCTGTTTGAAGCTCGACCATCTACCTGCGAATGACATGTCGGGGCCAGCGCAGGCAGTTGTTTGATTCGCAGCCCAACTTGGGTCGAGTCTCGGCGATGCGATGTGCTGGGCAGTCCTCGCTCTTCGTTTTCGTTTCTGTTTATGCTTCCGAGGATGCGGGCACGCTGATATAGTTCTACCCTCCTAATAAAACATGGCTGCACTGCCGACGGTAGCTGCGCAGGATTGCGGTAGGCCCGGAAGCGCTAATGCGGCTGGGGCGCGGGACGGTCGGCGACTGTCTGCCAGGACGCTGTATAGTACGACCGGCCCTTGCGGACTTATCCGATCTTCACCGATGTGTGGGTGCAATGACGAAAGTCGAGGTCCGTTGTGGGACCAGCTAGAATTACGCAACATGTCGCCACGCAGCGCATTGGCCGGAGCAGATATGAAAGCCGGAAGTAAAGAATTATCACCATGGCGGATGGTATCATATAGTTCGTTCTTCTCGAGCTACAGAGGTCGTCGCTGGCTAATCTTCAGCAATCATTATGTCGGTCCTATCAATTCACGCATCGCAACGTCTTGACTCCAGAGGCAAGCCTACTGTGCAGGTAGACTTGACCACTGTACATGGATCTTTTCGCGCCATCGTACCGTCCGGGGCTTCCAAAGGAGACTACGAAGCCGTCGAGCTCCGTGATGGTGACTACGAAGCCTTCCAGGGTAATGGAGTGCTGAAGGCATGCCAAAATGTCGACAGCGTTCTTGGTCCACAAATTGCGAAAAGCGGATTGGATCCCGCGTACGACTTGAAGAAAATCGACGAGCTTATGATTCAACTCGATGGGACCAAGGATAAGAGCAAGCTTGGCGCGAATGCGATCTTGGGAATTAGCATGGCAGCTGCGAGGGCTGGAGCGGCGGCGAGAGGTCTTGAGCTGTACGAGTTCCTCGCAGGCGAGAGTGGCTTGCCTCAAGCCGACTATGTGATGCCCGTACCCTTCATGAACGTCCTCAATGGAGGAGACCACAGCGGGAACGCAATGGCATTCCAGGAATTCATGATCGCTCCAGTCGGCGCTTCGTCCATAACCCAGGCTGTGCAGTGGAACTCCGAGACCTATGCAGCACTCAAGACCATCATAGAAGCAAAGTATGGCAAAGCAGCGGTCGGTCTTGGTGACGAAGGCGGCTTTGCGCCTCCAATCGATCGTCCTGAGGACGCGTTGAGTCTACTTGTCGAGGCCATCGCGAAAGCCGGTCATCAAGACAAAATCAAGATTGGCATCGATCCAGCCTCTCAGTCCTTCTTCAAGAACGGGAATTACAACCTCGGGTTCAAGACCGATCAAGATAACAATCTGAGTGCTGCAAATCTTGCGTCATATTACCGTCAATTGCTCCACAGCTATCCCGTCATTCTGCTCGAGGATCCCTTCGGCCAAGACGATTGGGACGCCTTTGTCGACTTCAATAAGGACTGTGGCGTAGAGCTCGTCGGAGATGATCTTCTGGCCACCAATATCGACCGCGTCAAGACTGCAGTCAAGAAGGAGGCTTGTAATAGCATGTTGTTGAAGGTCAACCAGATAGGTACGGTGACAGAGGCTATAGCTGCGTAAGTGCCAATCGTTCTGCAATCACGAATCTGCGAGACTGATCAGATCACACAGAGGGAAAGCAGCCTATGCGGCGGGCTGGTCTGTGTTTGTGTCGCATCGTTCAGGCGAGACAACAGATGATTTCATAGCCGACCTGACCGTTGGGATAAGGGCGGGGCACCTAAAGTCAGGTGCTCCTGCCCGAGGGGAGCGAGTCGCAAAATATAATCGATTGATGGACATTGAGGACAACTTGAGGTACCGTGAAAGGAACTTTTCTTACGCGGGCGAGAACTTTCGTTTCGCGTACACTTGATTTTCCGCTCCAATAGCACAAATATGAGCCCCCACTTCTCAAGCGAGAAGTAGCTCACGTTCGACTAGAGCAGAAGAATACCATAAGCGGTATTGGAGTCCACAGACATGTTGTTGCTTTTCATGGCGCATGCGACACTCGTCTCTGCCGCCCTTGCTATCAAACGCGAAGCCCCAGCAATATAAGCCGGGCAGGTAGCCAGATACCCTTACAAAGTACAGACTCAGCGACGATCTAATAGGAAGATCTCTTTGCATTGGTAAGACCAGACACCTCGGCCTCCCATCGATACTGGCGTCAAAATGGAGCTGGGCTACGGGTACGGTACTCATTTTGTTCAAGGTTAAAGGCTAGGTGGTCGGCGACAGGTACCCCAGCTGAGCACTTTCGCTCGTAGATGTTACAAGCCTGGGACGCAAGTCTGGCAACATCTCGTAAGCTCCGGCCCGACGTCTTGCATCTCTCCTTGGTCTTGGACCAGAGACAGCGTGGTTACAGAGCTTTCGAACGCTCAATTCCATCAGCGAGCCGCTGAAGACCAGGAAGATGGAAAGGTATTGCAGTATATCTTCGAGAGGTATCAAAGCGTCGGTCGGAGAGAATGCGACATGGTTCGGGCTACGTCTTTGGACAGAGCAAGCGTAGAATTCTCATCATAGACGTGAGCGGATGCTGGAAAGGCCGATTGGCTGTCGAAAGGAGAGATAGTGGGAGATCTTATGAGCGGACCAAATGCTTCAACTCTTCCGAGAAGGGTCCGGCGCCAGATTTAGGCTCGGACGGCCTGGACAAAGCGAAGAGCGCAGGCCGTCAGGACAGTATCTATCACATCAAGAATGGCAGTCATATTAAAGATGCCACCTTATCCAGCTTAGATTGATAGTTACAGCCCGATCGACTCAGGGCAGAAGCTCTTCTTTGATGGCACCGACCTCACTGAAGAACATTCTGTACTCTCCTATTTACGTTTCTATTGTGGTCTGACATCTTACACCTTACAAGTCGCAGCATGAAAACCCTGCGTCCAGCTTAACGAGCCCATAATCGCGGTAATGAATCCCACACCAACGGCGAGAGTGCAAGCGCCGTAGAAGTAAGCATGTTTCAGACGCAGTGTATCTAGCTCAAGCACCCAGGTGCTGACAGTTGTCAATGCGCCACAGAATCCGTCAATGATCCCCTGAAAGACCTGGCAGCTGACGACAGCAGTTCCTGCAGAGGACCTTTGTAGGTCGTATGCCATGCCCAAGATGCAAGTTCCAGCAATATTCGCTGTAAACGTTCCGAGTGGGAAAGCACGGACGAGTCTGTTCATGTGGACAGATAGTAGAAATCGTAGCAAGCAACCAATTGGTGCGAAGACGATAGCAAACAAAGCCTGCCCCCGCCAATTGTCATGAACCGGCCAAATCGCTAGGAAGATCGCACCTAGCCAGCATCCAGGCCCGAGTACAATCACCAAGGCATCCATAATGCGGCTGATGTTCAAGACAGGCAACTTCTCCGCTGTACGCACGAGGCCAGTGGCTAAGTGAGCGCCACAATTAAGCGCTACGATACTCAAGCCAACTTCGAGGATCAAGACAGCTAGGACTGCCATAACACTATCGCCGCTCGGCCTTGAGCGTCGCAATCCTGTGGTGGCCGTCGTAGAGGCGGCCGAGGTGTCGAGATTGTTCGAGATGGCCAGAAACGCATCTCGACAGATGGAAGCAAAAGAGGTAAAAGACCCGCAGAAGCCCACCGTCAAGCCGACATAAGCTGGGATGGACGCTTTGGTGGATGCGAACGAGGCCGTGGCGGCGTCGAATATCTCCTTGGATCTCGGGTCTTCGTCTTCGTCATCGTCACGGGAGGAATTCCGCGTGTTGCGGCGGGCTTTGTCCAACTCCTCTGTCCAGTGCCGACGAAACAACATTCGATCTTCGCGAAGTATACCCATAAGCAGGCTACCTCCAAAGTTCGCCCAAAGGTCCGTGTTGGCAATGAGCGCACCAGGGTATAGGGTCAACGCCTGGAGTCCTATGCGAGCAAGCACACCAAGTATAGAAAAGAAGATGAGGTACGAGATGATGTACAGCTGCGTGAGCCATTTCGAGGTCGCGTTGGATTGGCCCCGAGAGTCTTGAGCTTGTTGAGTTTTTAGGGAAGAGGGACGCCCGCGAATTGTTTCCAGGTTCTCGTGCTGATAAACGCCCTGCTCGTCTGGATTCTCGTCTGGCGCTGGTGCCTCAAGTTCGTCCAAGCCAATCTCCTCTTCAGCAAGAGCATCATCGCCGTTGACCATGCTGCTGACACTGTTCTCATCACACGCACACGTGTCACTTTACCAGGATGACTGTGCGCGATCAAATTACGCAGGTACACATGGGAGTGGAGATGGTGAACGAGCTGAGGTGTATTGTTGTCTATTTGTCAAGATTCGCGCTGTACTGCTGTGAGGCTATACAAGAATGAGGGGTCCACCGAAATTGGCTAAGTGGCGATCCATCTCGTCTAAGCGCTTCCGCAGTCTCCGCAGTCTCCGCGAACTCAGGCGTCATCATAAATGAGAAGGTCCCCATGTCATCCCAACGCTATCAGCTTGTGCCCTACAACGTGCTCCCCATGGAGTCGAGATCTGTATTGCCGAAGCACCAATCAAGGTTGCTGCTTTCACTGTACTGGTTGTCAAGGAAGTGCTCAAGACTGGCATCCCAGTCCACCATCTCCAAGAAAGGTGCCAGTTGCTTGAACTGGGACGCTGGACTTTCCGGGGGCGCAGCGAATGGAATGTATTGAGGATCAGCCGTTGGTAATGTATGCGGCTGTGTAGTTATGATATCGCCAATAGGGTCTGCGCCTGTAGCAACGCTTGCACTGCTGTCACTGTGCTGTTGTATTGTTGTCAAGAACCTTTGAAACGGGTCGTCGAGGGAGACTGCATTGTTAGTTTCTATGGGCGGATTTCCGTCCATCCATACGTTCTCTGCGTGCTGGTCAGGCAGCAAGTCTTTGCGAAACCTCCGCTTCTTCGATGACAGTGGCTTGTCCACCGCAGGTGAGCTCATAGATCCTGCCACTAGGTCCTCGGGCGCGAACTTTTGCAGTATTTCTGCCAATTTATCGGGCGACAGTTCTGATCCCGCAGGAGCATGCTCTCCCACGACGAACCCGCGCGACTCTGCGGCTTGTATGACGTGGGCCATGTTGGAGATCGCGCAGATTAAGCCTCTTTGTTGTTCCTGCAAAACTGCTACATGTCCCTCAGTCACAGGCCCTGAAGCTTTCGAGAGGTGGCGAGAGGTAGTGCAAACCAGTTGTTTCGAGCGGCATCGTCCACACGGCGCATGACCATCGCACTGTGGAGCATAGTCAGCCCATTATTGTACGCTGGTGGTCGTCAATAGCGCTGGATCCGACTTGCTTTGGTTTTCCGGATCCGGCACGCATCGCAGGCGTTTTGTGTACGTGATGACGTTTGTTCCGCGAAAGCAGTTGGCGGAGGAGAGGCTTTGGCCGCAGCGGCATGCTTGGACATGAGCACAAACATGGCGACGGAGCAGGCAGCAGAGGCAAATCACCGGGGGATGGATGAGCTGCGTGAAGACTCACGACTGGATCCCGTCGTATAGTACCGATTCTATCAGGCAATATCCTCCAGTGGGTGCGTCGAGACGTGCTCACGATAAGGACCAGCAGCGGAGCAGCACGGTACCTGTGGCTTCGAGAAATTTTCAGAGAAAATCACTAATGCGGTGCGATTGAATGCCAGTGACATTTCGAGATGTTCCTTTCCAGTCTTTCTCGAATCTGCGGGTACGCCCTTCTTTTGCCACCGCGAAGCCGATGGCCGACTTCGATCCGTCCCCACCAAGTGCCAGCAGGGTAAAATGTTTGTGAAGCTTTCACGAACTCATGGCACAATCGAGAACAACAATTCTTCAGCAACTCCACCCTAGTTCCTCGTCGTTCCAGAAACTCCATGTACACAACCAGTTTGCGTTGAATAGAGCCCGCATGGATGCCGTGGTAGGACCGCCATTGTCCATTGCCCCGGCTGGAGACAGATACTCTGACAATCTCGAATCAGCCCTAGGCGTGAGACCTTTGCGCTTTAGAGGTGACCATAGTACTTACATTGACACACGCGAGCTTCGTCAGGGCCATCTTCGCCAGGGCCATCTTTGTAACGTTATCCAGAATGCCCCGTGCGAGATAATCACGACTTCACGTTCTGGCCTCGCCCTTGACCATCATCGAAGCGTGGTAACACGTGCTCTCAACGTCAGGCTGTCCGTTCTGTATGCGCCTCTGCTACCCATCCACTTGTCTGTATTCACATGCGCATCAATGAGATCGTCACCCTTGCCAATCAAGGCCGATGCTGGGCTTCCCGTAACCCAAGGAGGGACTTGTCTCGCCTTGGGTTACGGGAAGCCCTCACCAATTCTGCAAAGGAAACGATAATGTTCGACAACCCGACGATTCGGAATCTTGGCTCAACGTGGTCTCTAAAGAGAACAGATGGCTCCCAAGATCATGTATACAGTATCGGTCACGACGATAAGCAGCCTTAATTGCAAAGCACGGAATACATTGTCATTCCTCAAGGGCAGCTTTTGCACCAACGTCCGTCGGAGCCATGTCAGCCAGACACAAACAAGAACAACGCCTCTGCGTTACATCATCTTCCACTGGCGCAAAATTCTAGGAAAGCGAGGGAAGATTCGATTTTGACATTCACTAAGCTGACTTATCGCCGATTGTATATCTGCGCGATGATGGAACTGAACGCCGGCCATGCCATGTATTAGTAGTGAACTAGGAAGCAGGATGTCGGCACCTACATAGTGCAGTATGATATGGGCGGAGAGAGCGGGTGCACTTACTAGGACTTATATAAAGGAAGATCGCGGATGCGCTACTGTACTGTAAGCCCGCTTGAAAACACATCTTTCTGGTCTCCGGGCGAGACTCCATTTCGCTCCACTGCAACAGTGGCTGCGAATGACGCATTCTACTCTTGACTATCTCAGCCGACTACGGTTTTGCGATGTGTGTCAATATATTATCTAAGGCCTTGACACATTTGCTCAAACAGTTCCCCAAGATTCGTCCAGATCCCTCTCACAAGTCCTTCGGTAGACGCTTCGCTTCTTAGCTGGGCCCGACACTCCCTGAATTCCTGCACAATTCGTGAAGAAGCCATAAAGTAGCCATACAGACTGACAAGCATCACTCACGGAAGGACATGTCGTTTTGCCATCCTCTCACAGTTCTACAAGCAGAGCGCGTCCGGGCCGCTGCCAACAATAGCATCAGGAGAGAGACGCGGCAGAGAGACTTCAGGCTGCCACGATTAGTCGGCCATGTTGCCATACTGGAGGCACTCGATGTTTCAAGCCTTCCGCCCGGTCAAAAGGAAGCTGTTTTGGACACTCTCTCGACTCCCCACTCAAATGTGTGCCTCGATAGCAAGTGTTTGGCACCAGATTCAGACGTTACTCCGGATTTACAAGAGGATACGGAGAGAGAGGACGATTCGGACGATGACGAATGGTCGGCTGACGATGATGCATTAGCCGATGACGAGGATTATGCGGAGCACAGGCTGATAAATGTCGACTCGCATTTATCGACGAGCATACAAGAAATTCAGCATATCAAGCTGACAACTGAGAGATCAAGCGCTCTTGGCCCATTCGGAGTGGCCGAAGTGGTACGTGAAAGGAAGGACACTGTCTGGAATGAGCTTCAGGTGACGGAGAGTGTAGAGGAAGTCACGATCGTTGAAGATTGGTAGAGCAATGGTGTCGTCTTTCCATGTCCGATTAGACTAAGCAATCAAACTGCGGAGCCACTGCTGTCGTCTCTCACCATGCGAACGAAAGCGACCATAGTATACTGTCCTTGACTTCGATCCATGCAGTTACAATAAATGACGAACCACGGGTTAAAGGGAAGCGCATAATGATGATGGCTGAAGACTCAGGTCTAATGTGACCAGCATGTTGACCAGCATGTTGACCAGCATGTTAACTAGTGTCTCCAATTCCTGATGTAGCACTCTTTCTAAGACCAGCAATCCCTGCTAACGGTGGCACCGAGAGGCTGCGAGTCAGGTGATGATCAATACGTGCGAAACAAATACTGGTCCCGAACGCTTACCATCCTGGTATCATCTAACCACTGGCTGGTGGGATGGACAGATTGGCATACCGCGTCCATGCCGCTTGCTGAATGCTGCAATCGACAGAATCAGCCTCTCCTTGGACCAGAGTGCTCTCTGTACGATAGCACGGCCTGTTGCCGACGAGCCACAACAGTCTCTTAGTTCCTCTAGAAGCATGCATGGCGCGACCTTTGCCCGTTGCCCGGACGTCTTCCGTCCTTCTGTGATTAAAGATCTTGTCTACTCCGTCGCGCTCTTGGGCCCGTCCATCTTAACGACCGTCGAAATATTTAGCGGCTTACGAACCCGAGGGGATGGAGGCTACGGCATAGTCTTTCGACCCACACACAAGTCCATAAAACTACAGAGGTGTGGAAAGAAGGACACTGTGGCTCGAGTCATGCTCATCGCATAGCTCAGACAAGGCCTAGGATTGCAGCTTCTGCGGGGCCATCGCAGATGCCATTGCTGTTTTTATTCGGTGCCGAAGATTAAAACGAAGGACGATCGCGTATGCCGAGAGTCACAGCCGCTTGTTACTCACCAAAGTCTTACACAGTCCACTCGCCTTTGATATTGCGCATCTAAATACTTGAGCTTAAGCTTCATGGTATAAAGCTTCCACGATTGCCTGTCCCATGGCCAATACCTTTTCCTCTTCCAGCCGTCTGCTCAGGACTTGGAGACCTACTGGCATGTTCTGCGCGTCGTGGGCGCGGTCTACAGAGTCTCGTTTGTCAGTCAGGGAGAAGAGATCTCCAGTCGTGTGTACTTACACCTGTTTTGCACTTTTGCGTCCTCTTCATTCAATGCCGGACGACTGAAAACTTCTTCAACTGCAATGTCTTTTAGCGAGTATCCAGAACAGACCGGAAACACTGCAGCCGAAACATCTAGGACGTTAGCTATAGCAGAGTAGGCGTAGTAGTGGTCATCGTTCTGGCGTCCTGCCATATAGGGGGCCACCGGTTGAATGATGCCGTCTACTCGGCGGCCAGAAGCTGTCTGACTGTCCATCTAGGAGCGAGCGTCAGAAGATCGGGGAGACTCTGAAGTAACACAGGAGATAGCTCCTCTCTCTTCAGATACGCACCTGTCGCCAATACCTTATATACTCGCTTCGGTATCGATCCCGGGCCTCGCACAGCTGCCAGAAGGATGATGTCGGAATATCATCGCCGCTCCGCTGCTCATACCACGCCCGCATTTGAGCCACAGGCGGCTCACCACTTGCGTCAATTGCACGCCTGATCTCCTGCGCGCCCGTCGAGCCAAACATCTTAAACTTGTTATTGTTAGCATGTGCACCTATCGAAAGATGACTAGCCACGACTGACAAGTGTCTCGACCCCTTGATTCTGCGGAGGAGGTTTCCACGGGATGATCTATGATATCATGAGCGCGTAGGACCAAGGGCGATAGAAGAGACTCGCCTCGTATCCGCGGCTCAATAGTGCCTGTTTAACCTTTTGCAGGGCAAGTCGTATTGGCGGATGTGGATGGACATAATTATCGGATTCTAGCACTCCAAACACAAGTCTGCCATTCCCTTCTGTTCCTGACGGGTTACACGTTCGTGCGAGAATGCTATCATACATTTCCTGGCGCCAAGGTAACTCCAGAGATAGATCATCGAACGTCCAGTGACTTGAGTCTTGCAACGCTTTGAAAACGATTGTAATACCTTCAAGGTCATATGAGAGCATCCCAATCGAGCCAGCAGCAGTGGGGAGACCTGGGAACTTCGCGAAGACATTCAGCGACTGCCCGTGCGCAAGATCGACAAAGAGAGACTCACAATGGGGGAAATCCCACCTTGAGGAAGCCTTTGCTCGGAAGCCTTGAGAGCGTAAATCCCATTGAAACTTGCTGGAATGCGAGTGGAACCAGCTACCACAGCTGCTTAGCGTGAACGTCTTTCCCTTGCCAGTCCAAGCTTACCGATGTCTGTCCCGAAGCCCATTGCAGATCCACGTAAAGCTATGAGCGCGCCTTCGCCTAGCAAATGGTGTAAGAAGGTATGCGCATCATTCCCCAAGCTTCTCAGTCCGACAACTCACCACCACAAGCACCTCCGGCCGACAACATCCTGTTGTATGGGTTCAAAGTGAAGCCCATGATGTTGTTGTCAGTCTCGCCCATCTCACAGCGGAGTGACGTTAGCATGTTGATGGCTCGCAGTAGATATCGTGACAGCTTACCATGGAGCTCATCGGCACACTTGTCTTGCACAGAATGACAGCACCGAGGCTTCGTAGACGCTTCACCAATACACCCTCGTCATCAGCACCCACGGGCTTCCCTATCCCGCTGACGTAGCCACAAGTGCTGTCTAAGCCGGCTATGTTGAAGCGATCCATCAAGCTGACTGGCAGTCCATGAAGAGGTCCAATTGGCTTTTGATGAACACGCCAATACTCATCAAGCATGGCCGCATGCTTCCTGGCGTCTTGATACTGGTACTCGCTCAGGCAATGGGTCTAGATGCAAATGAGTTGTCATTCGAAATGTATATGCGATTCGGAGCCGTACTAGCTGATGAGCAAGGGAGGCACGATGCGCGAATGCGGCCTGGATGAGGTTAGCGAGAGTGCTGTAGGGACTCTGGCGGGTTAAATATGGGATACGAAAAGCAGAGGATGAGAATGAGACAATTATGGCTGCATGGCTGTATGGCTGGACAGACGGGAGGTTAAGAAGGCGTTTTGGGGAAGGGGGGGTGGTTTCTAGGCACACATACCAAGACCTCGAATGCCGTGACATCCCCTTTCCGTAGTCTCTGCAATAGCTGCGCAACAGGCTGTTCCGTAATCTCACGAGCACTGGTAGAAATGCGCTCAGCTACAACGTCCACCACGTTTCGCTGCTTGGTACGTCCACCAACTTCTTCGGGTGAGAGCCTCCATTCTTGAGGGATGGATGACAGCAGGGCCTCCCTCTTGCCATGAGCCGTCTGCTTCCACGACATGACAAGGTTCCGACGAACAGTAGTAGTGCTGTGTTGAGATGCATGGGTTAGGGTTGGAGAAGAAATGGAACAGATGCGCCGTGGTACCGTCGCCACCGAGCATACAGTACGACGTACGATGCACGCGAGTCATGCCAGCCGAACCACAATAATAATCACTGGGTGGTGAAGATGGAAGGTGTGCCTCAGACAACTTTTCACGTGCAATGATAATGCTGGAGTGTTGGAGTATTGGAGTAAGTGATTCCGTGGCAATACAGTAATGGAGGAGCGACAGACCAAGCGGCGGCGCATAGACGTCTCGAACGGCGGGCAAGTCTCGTCACAACGGCACGACACCGCCCACCATGTCCCTTACCAAGAGTTCGACACGGCACCAGACGGCGGAGTGGAAAGCCGAGACATCGACCGGGACTGGTACAACACGGCCGAGGATGGCGCCAATGCACTGGGTGAAGACTATCACAACCCTTTTGGCAACTACGAAGCGCAAGAGGAAAGTGCGCTGCAGGAGAGGAAGGTGCTGGTGCGGCAACGAGTGAACCCCAAATACTTGCAGCGGCAAAAGGACAACGATGCGTGGGAAGCCAACCGCATGCTGGCGAGTTCGGTGGCGCAGACCAGAGATCAGGCCCATGACTTGTTGGACGACGATGACGAGACGCGCATACATTTGCTGGTGCATGATCTGAAGCCGCCTTTTCTGGATGGCAAGACGGTCTTTACCAAGCAGCTGGATCCGATCAGTGCTGTGCGTGATCCTCAGAGCGACATGGCCGTCTTCTCACGCAAGGGAAGCAAAGTGGTGCAGGAGCGGCGGCAGCGGAAAGAACGACAGAAGCAGGCGCAGGAGGCTACAGGACTCGCAGGCACGGCGCTGGGGAATATTGTGGGTGCCAAGGAGGAAGACACGGATGCTGCTGTGGGACCTGGACAGGCGAACGGGCAGCATACCAAGTCGAGCAAGTTTGCGGATAGCCTAAAGAAGCATACTGGACAGTCGGACTTCTCCCGGACGAAGAGTTCACGTGAGCAACGAGAGTATCTGCCAGCTTTCGCGGTGCGAGAAGAGCTACTTCGAGTTGTGCGAGACAACCAAGTCACGATCGTGGTAGGACAGACGGGCTCCGGAAAGACGACACAACTCACCCAATTCTTACTCGAGGATGGATATGCTCAGCACGGCATGATTGGCTGCACCCAACCACGTCGTGTGGCTGCCATGAGCGTGGCGAAACGTGTGTCTGAGGAAATGGAAGTGAGGCTGGGAAGTACTGTGGGCTATGCTATCCGCTTCGAGGACTGCACGAGCAAGGAGACGTCTATCAAGTACATGACTGATGGTGTACTCCTCCGAGAGTGCCTGACAAACCCGGACCTGGATCAGTACAGCTGTATCATCATGGACGAAGCACACGAGCGAGCTCTCAACACTGACGTCCTCATGGGCCTGATCAAGAAAGTCCTCTCGCGCCGCCGCGACCTAAAACTCATCGTCACCTCCGCCACCATGAACGCAGAGCGCTTCAGTCGCTTCTACGGCGGTGCACCGGAATTCTTCATCCCGGGCCGGACTTTTCCCGTCGACATACAGTACTCGAGATCACCCTGCGAAGATTATGTCGACAGCGCTGTGCGCCAAGTCCTCGCCATCCACGTCAGCCAGAGCGATGGCGATATACTAGTCTTCATGACTGGACAGGAAGACATCGAAGCTACCTGCGAGCTCATCGCAGAGCGTCTAGCTCAACTAAACGACCCACCAGAACTCTCTATCCTGCCCATCTACTCACAGATGCCAGCGGATCTGCAAGCCAAGATCTTCGACCGTGCTGCGCCTGGTGTGCGTAAAGTTATTGTGGCGACCAACATCGCCGAGACAAGTCTCACGGTTGATGGTATCATGTATGTGGTTGATTGCGGCTATTCGAAGCTCAAGGTCTACAACCCACGCATGGGAATGGACACTCTACAGATCACGCCCATCTCGCAAGCCAATGCCTCGCAGAGAGCAGGACGGGCCGGTCGTACTGGTCCAGGAAAAGCATTCCACCTCTACACCGAGCGAGCGTTCCGAGATGAACTATACATTGCCCAGATTCCAGAGATTCAGCGCACAAACCTAGCCAACACCGTCCTCCTCCTCAAATCCTTAGGCGTGCGGAATCTGCTCGACTTCGACTTCATGGACCCACCCCCTCAGGACACAATCACAACTTCCCTCTTCGACCTGTGGGCACTAGGCGCATTGACAAATCTAGGCGAGCTTACAGATCTCGGCCGTAAAATGACATCCTTCCCCATGGATCCCTCCCTGGCAAAACTCGTCATCACTTCCAGCTCCATCTACAGCTGCTCGGAAGAAATGCTCACGATAGTGAGTATGCTCTCCGTCCCTTCCGTCTTCTACAGGCCAAAGGAAAGGCTTGAAGAGTCCGACGCGGCGAGGGAGAAGTTCTTCGTCCATGACAGTGATCATTTGACGCTCTTGACAGTGTATCAACAATGGGTAGCCAACGGCATGAAAGATGGGTGGTGTACGAGGCATTTCCTGCATCCGAAGGCGCTGCACCGCGCACGCGAGATTAGGCAGCAGATTGAGGACATCATGAAGTCCCTTTCCATGCCTCTCATCTCCTGCGGCTACGACCTTGATATAGTCCGCCAATGCATCTGCTCCGGCTTTTACCATCAATCCGCTCGCCGAAAGGGTCTAGGCGAATATATCAACCTCCGGACCTCGGTCTCAGTCCAACTCCACCCCACGAGCGCTTTGTTCAACTCTGGAGATCCACCGGACTTTGTCGTCTACCACGAACTCATTCTCACATCAAAAGAGTACATGAGTTGCGTCACGGCTGTGGACGCACATTGGTTGGCTGATCTGGGAGGGGTGTTTTACTCGGTCAAGGAGAAGGGGTTTGGGGCACAGGGCAGACGGGAAATCGAGTACTCGAAGAAGCAGGAGCTCGAGCGAGGTTTTAAAGAGGATCGGATGGTGCAAAAGAGGCTTGACGAGGAAGCGGATGATGGAGGGCCGAAAATTGTGGGCATGAAGGTGGGCGCAGCTCCTATCAAGAAGGTGGCTATCAGCAAGAGCAGTGCGGTAGTAAAGCCGGTGATCAAGAAGCGTCGCTGATGCCGTCCAGCATCGTGAACCTAACACGAGCATTGTGATATCCATATCTACTTCAGTATAGGCACAGTCCGAAAGCGCGGTTCCCTCGTTCTGACCGAGTACATACTCGCAATTTGAGGCATTCCAGTCGGGTCAGCTGGGAAGGCGTTCCTTTCGGGTAATCCAGCTTCGATGCACCAGAGATCATTTGGATAGTAGAACACCTATGATCCGATCCTTACCTTTGATTTTGCGACTGCAGACACAAAAAGTCTAATGGGAATGTGGATCCATACCCTCGAGATATCATCACCAATAGCACATGTCATGCAAGGTCCAGAAAGTTACTCCTAGTCCCAATGAGGCAGCCAAGACGCAAGCGCCCGGCGTCAGGCGTGCTTGGTTAAGCAAAAGCATCAGTATGAGCCTCGTGGATCGACGCATTGAATCTGGCTGTCTGTTGGCCAGAGCATGACGCAGACATTGAATCCCGTCATGTCGCCGGTAGAAGTTTCGAGTTCCTGCTTGATTTTCAGGCTGTGCATAAAACATCATGAGCCTCTCACCAGCTTCGAGCGGATCAAGCACGACTCCGTAATTGCATGATGCCACAATCGTTGTCGCCTCTACCAAATGCACGACCCCTTACCATGGAACCCATGATATCATTATCGACGCAGGGAAAACTTCGTAGGAGTAGCCTATGACCAGTTTCAGCATCCGGGAATGGTGCCGCGCAAGACCAGAATGATGCCCACGGGCATACGACCGAAGAATCACTGGACGCACGCATCCAACGACTGGGCCGCGAACGTCCGGGTGTGTTCCCGACAGCCTGGAGCGAGGTTGCATTTGTCTTCAGCATAATCATGTCTCAGCTGCTGACAGAGTACTTCGTCTCGGGCTTCACGCTGCTCCTTCCAACGGTCATCAGGGAGCTAGATATTCCACAAGGGTCGACTGTCTAGCCGATGACTGCATTCTCTCTGGTCATTGCCAGCACACTGATGGTGTTTGGTCGTCTAGGCGATATGTTCGGAGGCTACCCAGTATTCATCGGCGGACTGGCCTGGCTTCTGATCTGGAGCATTATCACTGGCTTCAGCACTAGTTCAATTATGCTCAACGTGTGTCGAGCCCTGCAAGGACTAGGAGCCGCTGCGGCTCTCCCGACCGGTATCCAGATCATGGGCTCGACTTATCGCCCCAGCCAACGCAAGAACCTTGTGTTCGCCGTTTATGGTACGTCTGCTGTGGTAGGCTTCTATGGTGGCATGTTCTTTGCGGGACTCATTGGCCAATACACGAGATGGGGATACTACTTCTGGGTTGGTGCTATCATGATCGGGATCACGCTCGCATCCTCACTCTATGCCATTCAACCAGACCAAGCGCAGAAGGTGGAAGGGAGACCGCAAATGGATTATCTCGGCGCAATCACTGTCGTGATAGGACTGGTGCTTTTAGTATTCAGCATCACGCAATCCGCACATGCAACGGCGGGTCGGCGGACGCCGTACATCATTGTCTGCTTCATTCTAGCAGTCATCTCGCTCTCTGCGGCTGTGTACGTTGAGGCGCGTGTGGCCTCTCACCCGTTGCTGCCGGCTTCGATCTTCCACACACGGTCGATGACTCCGTTACTCTTCGCCCTCCTTCTGCTGTTCGGCTCATGGGGCATCTTCTCTGTCTATGGTACATTGTACTTCTAGAACATCATGTCCGCAAGTCCACTTCAGGTTGTTGCTTGGTACGTTCCCCTTGGTGTGGCTGGACTTTTACTTAGCATTCTGGAGGGCTTCATCCTGCATCTTGTCCCTGCTCGACTACTGCTCGGCATTTCCGGTCTTGGAGCGCTGGGATCGCAGCTTCTCCTCGCATTTATACCTGGCGCCAATGCAAATTACTGGGCCCGGGTCTTTCCTGCCACAATCCTCAGTACCATCGGCATTGATCTATCCGTAATCCTGATGACCGTCTTCATCACCACAACATTTCCTTCCGCACAACAAGGGCTCGCGGGCGGGGTCCTCAACTCCGTGCTCCAGCTTGGCGTTGCGCTTACACTCGGCCTGACGGATATTGTTCAGTCAGCAACGGTCGACCAGGTAGGCTTGGCCAGGAGTTACAAGGACACTTTCTGGTTCGGTGTCGGTGTCAGTGGTATAGGTCTCATATTGATGCTGGTCTGGGGTAAAATACCGAAGGCGACTAGTGAGCTGACTCCAGAAGAAAGGGCTGAGCTTGTACAAGTGGCAGAAGACGAGCTTCAGGATGATGTGGTCCAGTCAGATGCACAAGCCAGTCGCATAGATCGTATCGATTAGCCGTGGCAGTACACATAATTTCGAAGTTCACAAGATCAACCAGTCGTTGCCATCTTCACCCATGGAATCAAGCCAGTCATTATGAGTATACACAATGGCAGGATACCCTGCTACCGTCTCATAAACATCCTCGCTCCGCTTCTGCCAAATCTTTTCCAACAAGCTGGCGGCGTTGCCGATCACCCCCCATGGCTCAAGGGCTTGTATATGATCGAACCTCCCCCGGATCCATACGTGCTTCGCGCTGTCGTTCGTCTCCGCGCCTGCGATGAAAGAAGGCCATGTTGTCGCCGCGAAGAGCGAACTCTCAGTGCTAATGTTCGATAGATGAGCAATGACCTCGGTGACCAGATCTTCCAGTGGGCTAATCATCTCGCATAGTAGACCAAGATGGAGACAAACGCGACAGAGGTAGATGCAAACAGCTCCACGGTGAGCAGAAGCAATGTCGAGCCGATCTTGGAAATCAGCCGCGGGTAAGCGTGATTGCACTTCGGTCGCCCATTGCCACGTATCGAAACCATTTGCAATCCGTAACAAGCTAGATGCCTCATCTTGCTGCACAGACATTGCAGCGCTGCTAGGGTCGAGTCTCACCACCCTCTGTCGTACCAACGCGCCTCTGTGAAGAACGTGTAGGAGTTCTGCTGGGAGTGAAGAGCAGTGATTTCCCTCTGCGTCTTTAAGAAGCGATAACCACTGCTGCTCGTGTATATTGCTATCCGCTATTGTAGCAGATGTTGATGAGGAAAGTGTTGTGCCAATAATGTCGAAACTACCGTGTGGTCAGAAAACATGCAGAGCTATCAAACAATGAATGGCAAACTGTACATGATACAGTTGGCTATGATGCAGCGGGAGAATTGGCTCAGGCTAACCTTGGAGAGCTCACCCGTAGCAAACATGCGCATAATCACGGCACGAAAACCTCGAATGTGACGGCTCCAATGATCCTGGCGAAACTCAATAAGATTCAACTCGATGAATAGTAGTAACGAGGCCAGAGTCTCCTCCGTGTGCGCAGTAGGCCTGGAGTCGAGGAGGGTTCTGAGCAAGCTCAACGCACGCTGCTTTGCGATGAGACCGGCATGATGCTGTGTGGACCGGTGATGCGAACGCAACGCTGCATTTTGGCTATCATAATAGCCCCCAGTCTCAGAACACTCGTGCACAAAGGACTGGTTAGCCATATGCATTGCCGCGCTAGCAGTAAGCAGTTGTAGGGGGAGTGGACTTCTGGTGGCCAGAGGGAAAATATCTTGTAATGGGTTATACTTGAAGTCGTCGTAGAGCACAAGGTCTTTGCTCACGTTTGTCGCGACTGCATTCGATATTACGAGTTAGCCCAGCGTTCTTCCGGAGATGCCATGTAAAGTGGAAAGGTAGCGCACAGTAAGACAAGTACCGCCTTGACGCATCGTCAAGTTCGAGTGTGCTCAGGATACGAGATGAATAGCCCAGGTCGACGAAGCCGTAGGTTGGGCGACTTTGGCCAGTCGTTCTGCCACGGCTCGCCTTCCCGGCTTCCCAGCGAAGAAGCCGTCCGTATCCAAGGCAATGCTGGCCTCGAGTGATGCATTATTGGCAGTGAGGAAACGCTCGGTCGCATTTGCGTCGTTGCCTTCGACATGTATGGCATGCAGTGTCGACGACTTGAATTGATGCCATAGGCTATGGAAGAGATTGCGCGCACGAGACTCGAGTATGGTGCAAAAGCGAAGCGCCTTAGCATTCACTTCGGGCGGAAAACTTCCGCTATCTCTTTCTGGTCGTCTCCTGCGCCAGACGTACCCCGTCCATTACCTGCATAACGCTTGTCTGCTTATGTGCCAATCGTCAGCATTTCGCTTACCCTCTCCTTACCAGCACGTTTCGATTCCACTGCTGGTCTCTTGTTATATGCCGTAGACTGCCTGAGGATGCAGCGAAGCATTGTTCTCGGCTAGGATTTGCTGTACGAAGTGGTCAAGCTGGGAGGTAACAGGGAAATTGGGTCGAATTGTACTGGATTTTGCCTTGCTATAGGGTTTGGAGTGAGATATCAATTCAGCTGAAGCTCAGTAAACGAGCGGTGGCTGGCTGAGGATATCAGACAACCCGAACATATATATGTCATGGTAGAGCATCTTCACAATGATGGCTACGGGTCTAGGTAACATCTCTGTCTCGCACCTCCAGACCTCGTCAACCTACATCCGAAGTGCGCAGAAAGCATCAAAATGGCCGACGCTTCATACGACAACATGACACGGACGACGCACAGGATGATCGACAGCTACAATCAATGGGACATCGACGCCATGATTGCCAACCGCACAGCAGACTGCGTCACCGAGATTCTGCCAAAATCCATGGGCAGAGAGCCGATGAACAATACGGAATATCGAATGTACTTCGCTAGCGTCATGTCCATGTTTCAGGGCTTCACTGTATGTTCCCAATCAATTACTTCCCTGACACCGTGCTGAAATTTATTTCGCTTAGGTCATTATCGAGAGCGAGCTGTATGATGTCCAGACCAAACGGGCAGCGCTGCATCTCCGATCTGTTGCACAGACGCCTGTCGGACGATACAGTAACGAGTATGCCTTTTTCTTGACATTTGACCACGACTGCAATAAGATCAGTCGATTCGAGGAGATGGTCGATAGCAAGTATACCGTGGGGCACTTGATCGGGCTGAGAAGCCATCTTCGGAAGCACCGTGGTAACATGGAGGTGGCGTGGGCGAACACCCTGTGTCGAGCGAGATTATGAAAATCGTAGTGTATAGGCGGCTTGCTAGACTAGATCGGGGTTGCTTGACGTGCGTTTGGGCTCGTGAGACTGTGACCGAAGCTTGCCATGGCCTGGGAGGAGATCTTAGCACTCGACGATCATGTTGAGATTCACCAGGATTCAGGTGAGGTAAGATCAAATACCAATCTATAGAGCAAAAGGCGTGCAGGATCTACCGCTGTTGATGATACAGACTATCCTGCGATACACCGGTCCCGCCAGAGATGCCGTCCTGAGCGTCCCAATATCATCATCCAGCTTCGCGAGGACGTAAGTCCGTCATGAAAGCTATCAATCTAGAAATGTGGCGTGTTGAGCGCAATCAAGCACAGCAGTCCGGCGATCAAGGCGGAGCATGGCAAAGTCAACACCCATCCACCAAAGATCCAGGCTAGCTGCCTCCAGTTCACAGCGCCGAGATCAAGATTCATGAGAGCGACGCCAAGGACTGCACCAGTAAGACACTGCGTAGTGGACACTGGTAGGCCGAGCTCGGAGGCGAGTAGTACTGTTGTAGCAGCACCAAGCTCAATAGCAAAGCCACGAGTTGGGCTCATCTGCGTGATCTTGTTGCCCAGAGACCGTACGATGTGGTAGCCGTAGAACCAGAAGCCAATGCCGAGTAAAGCACCAGCGATGACCAGGAACCATACTGGCGTGGGAGACTCGGTGGCCACAACACCTTGTTGATAGGTGTGGTATGTCGCGACCCATGGCCCGACAGCATTCGCCACATCATTACTTCCGTGAGCAATAGACATCATGATGGCCGAGAGGACTTGACAGTATGTCCACATGTGCTCGACCCGGACATCGTAGCGATTCGCTTTGGCGTGTATGGCTCGCAAGAGGTCCGAGTCGTGGGTAATGACGTCCATGGTAATCTGGTGGACTGTTAGTATCGAGCTTTGTCTGACTGAATGAGGTTTGTTGTTGTACTTACACCGCGCAAAGTGATGAACTTAAACCAGCCCCACCACTTCGCCAGGCTGAACCAGGAGTGGTGCTGGACAGGACCGACGAAGCGTTCGTAGGGAGGAATGTAATGCTTAGCTTCTCTCTTGGCCGCTGCGATTCTCTCTGCCTCCGACAATGTTTTCTCCTCATCATTCAACGGGCTGTCTCTGTCTGAGCCGTGTATCCGGTCATAAGGTTGTGTCTCTCCCGATGAAGCCTCCGTCAACGCACCAGCAGCCACTGCATTCTTGTGATCGTTGTTGCCAGCTGTGACATTGCCATATGCGTCCGCATAGTAGTTCTTGACAAACTCATCACCCTTTCCGGGAAAGTAGAGTGGTGGGTTATCTCGCAACAGCAGTGGGCCTAGAGGTAAATGCCAGATACGAATACGCGGGTCTTCCTTGATCAGCTTGCGGTTCAGGAAAGGTATGAAAAACATGTACGTGAGGGCCAATACTCCGAAAAAGATACCAAGAATCAGGCCAGCCAGTTCTCCAGCGGAGAAGTCCTCGAAGCCATCCGTAGACTCAACAGCTAGAAATGCCGCCAGGATAAGACAGGTTCCAGCAATGTAGACAGGCAGAAGGTGAAAGGCCCACTTCAAGCTATTCTTGCGTTCGAGAATGCCATACTTCAGGGTCGCAAAGATGATGGCAGCAAAGCCTGCAGCAATGCCGGGCGCGATAGCCCATGATGCCGCAATTTGGCTGACGCTACCAGATGTCCATCGCCAAGTGATGTCAGCCTGCGTCGCAAACCCCACGCCAATCAGCGAACCGACAATGGTCTGCGTGGTCGAGACAGGCATGCCGCGACTCGTAGCAGTCATGAGCCAGGCGGCATTCGCAGCCTCAGCACAACTCATAGCGAGCATAAGGGCACCGGGGCTCCCATCAAAGCGTCGAATATCGATGATGCCGTTCTTGATAGTATCGGTAACTGGGGCGCCAAGGGCCACCGCTCCAAAGAACTCTGTGCAGAAAGCCAGGACACCGACGACTGGCATTGTGAGGGTCTGCGCAGCGACTGAGGTGGCGTACGAGTTCGCGACATCATTGGCGCCATTTCCGAAGGCGGAGAATACGAACGCAATGCTGCAGAGAGCAAGGATCCAGTCATATCGAGCGGTGGCGGCTGAAGGCATGATTGTAGATGTGAAGGAGATGTGCGCTGCGTTGTATGCTTGAGAGACTCAAAGAAGTGGCACTACGGCTCTCGATGCTGGGAAACATGAATTGACGAACGGCCACGGCCCATAATATAGTTCTACCAGGTCAAAATCGTGGGGACAATATGCACTTGGCAGGCCTGAGCATCTTTTAGGAATGTAATGCTTGTCGCCATGTCATCCAAGAAGACTCGTGGCAGAATCATGCAACGTGCTGATCTCTGTCGTTGTTCCGTGGCCTATGGCACATCCGCGGCGTCCCTTCAATTTTCAACATGATGGATGCTGAGCTTGCCCAGCAGAGGGCAAGATAATGGCCAAGGTGCTGCGGTCATGTCTATCATCCTGCCTCAGTGCCGTTCTTCGCGACATCTTCGAGATCGTCTTGCTCTGTAGTCACCCGCCTCCCTGGTCTTCGTATGCACGTCATTCGAGGCCTGACACAGACAGGTATATTTGATGGCAATTGCGTGGTTGATGCTGATATGGTCGGAGCCTCAGATGGCCGCGGGTAGATGGTCTTAGGTGGGCGCAGCGTGATATGATTGAGGCAGGCAGACCACGTTCTTATATCTGCGAATCTCATTGGCACTCTGTTGCAGCGAGCCAAGAACCTGGTTACGAGTGCCACAGGCCGTCCAAGAGGCTTGGGAAGAGTTGGGCTTGGCCATGCTAATGTCACAGCCTTCGTGCTCGATCACTCGGGTCGAAGCTGGTGAGAAACAACGCCGTATGTGTTCGTCGGTCTCTGGAGTTCCTAATCATCAAGCTGCGAGAGTGCATGCGAGGATCACGAAGGGCTATTGGTAGTTTGTCACAATACAGACGCCCATACTTTGATGGCATGGGACAGAAACCATCCTTTGCGTGGACTACGTAAGCCGAGAATCCACCGAACGACAACCCTTGGATAAGGACGCCAGTCTTCGCACATAACCAGCAATCATTGTCTTGGATGCAGAATACTACATCTAAGCTCAGGATACTGATATTCCTCTCCGCCTGCCTTTCGTCTCGTGATGATGCGCTTAACAAATCACTATCACTCCGACTGGCCCTCGAGACGAGCCCCCTAATAAGTCTCCTCCCTTCCCAGCAACTACCCGACGATGACTTTTCCGATGCTCACAGTCGAGTTTGCGGACGGTCAGAATGGACGGCTCTTCAGCGTCAATCATTGATCTGCCGAGTGAGGTTCGCACCGCAATCCTCGCCCTCCTAGACGATGTTGTTGACCTCCAGAATGTGTTGCTGGCATCGTCACACATCCGGCGGCACCTGGCGCATGACAGACAGACCCTCTCGATCGTAGACCAGTTGTTAAAAAATGGCTGCACGCATCCACAAGTCGTCTTCTCCATCTACGCAGCCGCACATCTCCGCAACAGAACACCGTAGCTGGAAACGTACATCAAAACATATGGGCTCAACTTCCTGCAGCCAGGATTTGGGGATCCGAAATATGCTCTGACGAACAATCCGATTCTTGATCGATTGCCTCATGACATGAAGTCTGTACAGGTCCGTAGCCTACTGACGATCTCCAGCGCCATTCACGCCACGACCCTGCGCTGCATCGCTTTGTATGCCGCTCGTTTCCAGCGGATGCAACCATTGACTCTAGCTGAGCCATATCTCTCTCATAGATACGCCGATATACTCACCGATCTTCCTGCCGATCTCGGATATACTCTCCCAAATGTTGGCCGATCGACGTGGGGCGAAGTGCAGCGTATGCTGAAAGCTTTCTGGATGATTCACTTTGCGCGGATGTTCTTCAAAGACGTGAACCCAGGCGCATTCGCATGGCCCAAGACTCCACCTCCAGGACTGCGGACGATGAAGCCCGTTGACCTATTCGGCTTCAGGAGGCACGGGTCTGGCGTTGCCATTGAAGCCAGGCGACCACGAGACTACCTCTTTGATGCTCTTCATCTCTAGCTGACCGCAGAAGAATTCCTCGCGGACGGTGAGGTAGTACCGCAAACGCCATCGACCCCGGACTCATCCCCTACCCAGCGGATCGAAGGTGATCTCGAGGTGTGGCCGGTGACCACGGAGACCATGGACTACTTTGTTCGGATCTTCCAAGAGGTTCGTTCCCAGAGGGATGGCGATGGTTTCTATCCCTGGAGACGACTCGGCTTCGCCATCTGGGACGAGAAAATTCTGCGTGCTGCGGGTCTGATCGATGAAATTGCCAGTAATCATAAGCTGAGACATATAAGTGAGCCTGGCCTCAGAACTGAAGTGGCCGAACGCCGAGCACTGCAACCCGTACGTTGGTTAAGCGGGATCAGGGGAAAACATTTCCTGCTTGTGCAGAATCATCGGCCCACGGTGCATGATAGTGACCAAGCGGATGACCCCGACTATGGATACCCTGAGCACACGGACGAGTCTTGGTCACCGTGATTTCTCGTTGAGTATCACACAGTGAGGTTGTTTTTGCCAGCTACTACGGCAAGAACTTGATACCGGATCATACCGTTGCATGGAGGTCAATGAGCCCAGGTACAATGTGGTATGTGGTCAAGTACTTCATAGATGATAGTCCCTGGTACGGACTTCTAGCGGGGCATTGAAAACAGCAAAGGCAATCTGCCGTGGTACGGTCTCATCGTCGTGAAACCTCCCATGAAAGATGTGAAAGATCCATGATGGTAGGTAGCTAGAGCCTTCATGATCAAAAACGGGATAGGCCTCGATGCACCGCCCTCCATATAGCTCGTCGTTCCCACATACGGCCAACAAGGACGGCATTTGCCAATATTGTCACCGGATTGCTGACCAGCCCGTCCTGCTTAACCTCGAACACAGTCGCAAGACCCGGGAGCCTTCATCCTCTGATCGGCTGACGTCGTGGTCATGGCTTCCACCACACCACAAGCTCCTCACCATCACCGTACCACACCATGTTTTGCCTCAGCAACATCTCCTCTCTGTATATCATGAGATATGACGAACATGGATTGACCTGTATAATACGGTCCAATATTACGTAAAAGATGCTTCAATATCGCTTCAACGCAGCAGTAAAAACGTCTTCGCATTATAGACCCCGTCACCGCATCGGCTCCGTACTCTCACGATTCTGATGCTCATGCCCGCCCTGCTGGCCCTCCTCGGCCTCCCTCTCCCTCAACTTATCTTGATCAGCATGCTTCGCCGGATCAAAGACATAAATCGGGAACTCCAGCCCCACCGTCCTCTTCACAATCACAGGCAACCTTGACCAGATCGCTGGTGGCATGGGAAGGAGAATACTGGTGTCGTGGAGATACTTCTCGTAAGCCGGCCAGTTGCTCCCCTTCTCGTAGCGTTTCTTGGCGCCAGGTCGTTCTTGCAGAGGGAGGCCAGAGAGGAACATGAGTAGTGCTGTGAGGAAGATGAAGCCGAGCATGCTGGCATACAGAGCCGAGTATGCGCCTGCACCCTTGGGAATGGCGCCGTAGCTTGCAGGTGTGATGGCAATGATGAAGATCGCTGGGAGGCAGTGTTAGCGCAAAGTCACCTCGGTCAAGACTGAACGGACTTTGGCTCACCAACTTGTACCATGATCTCAGCAAAGTAATTCGGATGCCTCGACCACGCAAAGAATCCCACATTGCAAATAGCACCCGGCTGCTTGCCCGCCTCGGACTGCTTAAACTGATATTTTTGCGCATCAGTGACCGTCTCCAGACCCAAAGCCAGGATGAAGATGATGACACCGATCACATCCGTAGCCTTGCCAAACTTCGGCTGACGATACGCTAGCACATTCGGCGAGTTCAGGAAAAGGACAGGCAGACTGACGGTCCAGACCCAGAACATCTGAAATACCCAGAAGCCCAGGAAGGTCCAGAACTTGTCGCGTTTGTCATCGAATCTGTCATCTTTGCCAGTCTTAAGGATCCTAAACAAGAGAAAGCCGGCAAGACGACCAGCCCAGAGCATAAGAAAGATGGAGGTGATGATTTGTCGTGGATGCGTCGAGCCACCCATGGCTAGGGTCAAGATGGCAAGCAAGATGAAATTGGTGCCACCCATGAAGTCGGTGAGCTTGTCAAATTTGAGACTGAAGGCGATGCTGAAGCCGATGAGTTGGTAAGCGACTGTCACGATGAAGGTGATGGCGAGGTAGTAGTTGTCCAAGACGTGGACGGGGGCGTGGGTGGGCATCGTGATGCTGTGTTGGCGGCTCCACGCCTGACGTCTCTGGGATAGATTTGATAGACTGATGTCCGGAGGTTTGGGATACGTAAGTGAAGGAGGTGGCGCGCAATCAGTTTAGTATATATTCATCGTCCCGGGCTCGACGGATAGTTTGTCGTCCGCGCAGAAGCGTATTGTCGCTGCGGATGCCTTGAAAGACGTCATGGATCTCGCAAAAAGTTGTCGGAGGTAGGACTCGCCGAGATGGCGCTAGTCCTTTCGTGGTAAGCATCACGAGATCCTCGCGAAAGATGGTATGCTTGGCATCGCCGCGGAGTCACAAAATAATCTACAGCAAGAAATTGACCAAGGTCTCGCGTCAAAAACCTTTGCACAGCCACGTGTGGTGTATTGACTGATGGGCAGCTATTCCGTACAGACTAGAGTCCTCGCCTGGAGTGGGCTGCGATGATTGCTCCCGACATGCTAACGCCGAGCATAACAGAGGTAACTCATATTCGTGCTTCAAGGTAGGTGGGAAGGTAAGTACTGACGAGTAAAGGATGACCTCCTTGCCTTTCAGATCTCTCACTTTGGCGACGATAGCAAACCAGCTGAATGGTTCGTGGATGCCCAAACAGCACTTGCCTCAGCTACTTCCGGCGATGATGGACGACAAGACGACCTCGGACACTATGCCGACGGCAAGATGCGAATGCTGACCGACGAACAAATTGCCCTGTTCCGACATAGCGAGATCGAGCTTCTGCTCCGCGAGAGGAGGCTACGACGCGACGAAGAAGATTACCATGCACGTGATGTGGGTACAGTTGAAGGAGGCGACGAAGAAGAGGATCGCGACCACGAGAATTTCACTACTCACTCAGACTCGAGTCTGGAGGACGACCTGGTCGGTCTGGCGCAGCCGCCAACACAACCACCACCAAGACCCACACCTCCAACTTCCACCTCAAGGCAGAAGCCAAAGCACAGGAAGTCCGCCGCAGCGAAGAAGCGTGCCAAGCGCAGGCAGTCTCAAACCAATCCAAGTGATGACTCAGCGTCCACGGGATCCATGCAACGACATCGTGCACAGGAGGTACCTTACGACCAACGGAACAAGCGTAGATGGGAAGATTATATCGAGGATACCGACCCCGTCCACGGCTCCATTACACATCGTCGAATGGTGCGAGAGCTCGATCAACATTTGGCTGAGGCAGTTGAGGTAGATTATGGCGACGAGTAGCCACCAAGAACCATTGCGCTGGAGCAAGAGCAAGGGAGATACGCGACGAGGATACATTACTCTATACACGTAAGTCGGATCTCTCTTCCCGCCATCCACCTCATCTGATGAAACAGAAACAGTCATCCTTAGACGTAAAGCTGCCTGCAGATATTCCGTACTTTGGATCTGGTCTATAGACACTCATCCAGTCGGAAGCTCACGTGGTTCGTGTCGACTTTAATCTTCTCTCTGATTCGCATCATACTCCACATATGCTATGACATTCCGCCCTTGCTTAGATGCATATTGCTGACAGTCTCATTCGAGAGCAGAACATTCAACCTACAGCTCGTCTGGACGTCTCACTGGGTCTGTCTTGTCGCACGAATACAAGCACCGACGCAAAGCACAGGGTAAGAGTGTAGATTATCAATTTCTCGTACGACCGATGTACGTTAGCCTCAGTAGACGCTCGGAGAACGCTACAACCTTGCCCGCCTCCACAGCGCACCTACTCAGAGTTTCTCGCTAGGCCTAGACGAGGAGTATTCGGCGGCAGCCTCAAACAACTTCATTGTCTTCCTCACACTGATCCTCTCTTCCTCGGGCTGCTCATCAATCAACTTCCGTAACTTCTCGCACATCGGGCCCAGTGCTTGCGCTATCTTTGGCAGCGGCATGTCCATACTAGCACCCGTGAACCAATTTAGTCTGGAGTCCCCCAATCACTCTACCAACTTCTCGTCCTTGCTCCAGCGGATGGTGTTGAGATGTGTCTGCAACTGAAGAAGGGGATAGTCCTTTGGCACATCCGGATACCTGACTGGCCGGCAGAGCTCGTTCTTGGTCGTGTCATCGTCGTGGACTTTTTCGATGAAGCCGATCAAGGCAGCGCTGAAGACGGGCTGGCAGAACCGGACTGTCTGCAGCACAATCTTGTTGCCTTGGAAGACAGACACTGGCGGAACCCGCAACAAAGCAGTGGCGGTGCAGTCGACGTAGAGCGTATCACTGACCGGCACGTAAGATTCTTTCGTCATCTCGACCTTGTCAGCCGATATACTTACGATGCGACCTTTGCGGACGACATCCTTGATCTGGTGGAATTGCTCCAGCTCCGCCGTCGTGACAATCGCCGCATGAAATGTCATCGGTGTTATGTCCTCGTCAAGCTGAATTAACTGCCCGCACTCTTTCAATCTTTGAATGCAGTCGTTCATCGAAGAAGCCAGCATAATGGCCTTGCTCTGTCGCTTGATCCTCTCGCGAACTCGCTCAGCAAACTGCTCTCCCGGCTGCAGGCTCGAGCGATCGAGATACATCGGATCACGGGGCATGATCCAGGTGATGTTGTCGGGATCGACACCATTGTTGAGCAGCCAGAGACAAGAATCAATTCCCGTCTTGCCAGCGCCGCAGATGGTGTAGTGTGCGTGGTGGGTCGTGGTGTTGGCAAGATCATTCGGAGCCACGAGGTCTACGCCAGTGGCGACGGCGTAGGGTGGTGGGCGCATTGCCGGCACCTCAACCTTGACATAATTTGTCTCCACCACTTTCGTCTGGCTGCCGACACCATACTCCTTGCCCGTAAGCAAAGACCGGAACAACCCATCGCCCAGCCACTCGCACTTGGGAAACCACTTCACCCGGCCCGAAGGCAAGAACGTCTGCTGCATATGCCGATCATAATAAGCATTGATCTCGTCACGACTAGAGAGGTCGCTCAATCCTGCATTGCCACCAACCTCTTGAATGACATCGGTTCCATGCTTCAGAACATATGGCTCCTACCATGTCTTCTTGCTCACCGCCTCTGGCCTGGCGCCAACCACAACGCACGGGGCACCTACGGTCTGATCACCACATTGCGGAGTTAACCCTACTGCCACGCAATCGTGGTGTCGTGGGCCTCACGTAACTCGGGATCAGTGCGCACCCGATCGGTGTCCGCCGCCTTCTACAACATGGTCGTCCAGCTAGGCAACATCATCTCGAGCAACGTATATCGAGCGGACGATAAGCCGTTGTATCATCGCGGCAACACGGTCTTGATCTGCATCGACGTAGTAGCGATCCTGCTCTTCTTGGTTGCGAAGATGTACTACCTCTACAGGAACAGATCCCGAGCGGCTCAATGGGAAGCCATGACAGAGGAGGAGAGGGCCCATTACTTGGACACTACAGCTGACGAGGGAAACAAGAGGCTGGATTTTCGTTTTGACCACTGATATGGTATGGTAAAAAAGACCCGGCGACGATCAGGCCTTTCCAATGGACAGATCTCCGCATGGCCACCGAAGTCCAGACTCCCGACCAGAAAACATCGTCGTTCACAATTCCGACATTCCTCCCGCAGCTTTGCAGTCGTTGGCATTTGTGTCGATGTGAGGTGTGGCCACAGGGTACTCAAGCATGGGTAGCACGTAGAGAAACGGTATCCAAGCAGGGCTCGCACGTATCGTGACTCGACCTTCCCATGTACCATTACCACCATGCAGCGTGGCAAGTCAAAGCATCGCATACTGAAGACACAACAGCCTCCAAAGGGCAGGGTCCCTCCTGTGTCTCTCTTCTCCTGCTATCGTCCGATCCACTTGCTGATGAACGAGGCACGGTCGAAGCCATTGACTACTGCAGATCCGTGGGCCCAATTCGCTCGACGTCAGATAAGTCCTCACCAATACTTGCATACTTGGAAGCACTCCGTGCCACTGTGAGCGCTCTCGAGCAATGCACGCGGAAGGGAACAGGTCGCGATGTCCGAAGCGCTGAAGACTTGGCGGTGTGTTGAGGCTCAGAAGATCGTACGAGCGAAGCAGAATATACACAGGTGAGCTTACGGTGTCGGCTCCTCTCCAGGACGATATTTTGCTTTATTCGTGTTGGAAGTTGCAAGTCGATCGAGATGTCAGATAGACGATCATTTGATAGTGGAACGGTTTGATGATGCCTCAAGTGAGGAAAGCGGTCGTGTGTAGACCAAGTATTGAGGCCTGAATTTTGAGGCAGGAACGGCTTCTAAACCCCATTAAGATTGCCTGTATCGCTGTTATCTTCATCGTCCGCTCCTCAATTACGTCCATCAAGGGTTATCCGGTCGATAAGCGGTCGTCAACCTGGCGCTAATTCACAAAAAGCTACACTGTCTAGTACGAGATTCTCAGAACAGTAGCCCCGTGAAGGTGTACGAAACAATAACCTCGACAAAGTCGGTCATAGTACACCATGATATGGTCTGCCAAAGATGTCGACATTACCTGTCGCCCACTTCGACCCAGCGTTTCGAACATTGCGACAACCTGCCAGTCGCTTTGCTGCAGTCTATCGACCTCCTCGAGAATCTGTCTATTACTTCGACATAGTCTGGCGACCACGCTAATAGCCTGTCGATGCCTCCGTCACCTTCGCCATCCTCTATCAACCGCGTCTGTCGACTTCGATGCTGTCTGTTGACTCCAATGCTGTTTGTCAGCACAAGGCTACATTTTTGGCAAGATGCGTCCAATCATTTGATATAGTCTACTGACATTGTCATTCATCCGTTGACTTTACTACTTATCTGCCGACAGCTCCGATAAGATATGTCGATGTCGAAGTTTCGCCGACATCTCCCGGCATAGTCTGTTGAGCATGTCCGATACCGACTGGCGCGACAACTAGTCTTTGTGCTATTTTATCGATGGTATGGCGTAACGGATGGGAGGGCTGCTATCGTCACCGGCCGCCATCGACGCTATCCCAGTCATCACATGTTACCCATGCTTTCGTCTTTTCTGGTCAAGAAGTCTGGAATCTGTGTTGGGTGAGGCCAGATGACGGACATCGACGTAGACTATTCACAAACAGATCATTACGTAGCACTCTGATGCGCCTCCTCATACTCCTCCTGTCTAACCTCCTGCAACCACGTCGTCTCTACCGCCACCAGAACATTAGCAAACATCCAAACAGCACCTCCCAGCACTCTCCGCATACTCACTTCCCAGCGATATAGCAGTGTGCGCCATACAAGTCTCCCTCGTCCCGCCATGCCAATGCTTCTCCCCAGCCGGAACATGCACCATATCGCCCACCTGCAACCTGCGCGGAGCCTGGCCCTCCGAACACACAAGTCCATACCCCAACGTGACGGTCAGGATTTGACCGCGTTCATGAGAATGCCAGAAGGTGCGGGCGCCGGGGGTGAAGCAGACATTGTTTCCCATGCAGTCTGAGGCTGTGAAGATGGGGTCCTACACGTATCCATGAATTCTGCGTGAGTCGCGCGGGTCTTTGCTTTTAGTTTTGGCTGTTGGGCTGGAGCGTCTCACCATATGTACGGTGCCCGTGAATGTCTCAGTGGGCTGCTTGGACGCCGTGTCCGGTTTGTGACATGAGCGGATTAGCTGCATCTTGGCGGGAAACAGTCCTCAGGAATAGATGATAAGCTAGATCGGGAGAGGAGGTAAAACGATATCAAGGTGAGGTGCCTCTGAGGGAGACGCATATGTACGTACATCTGGAAGCATAACGATATCGGCACAACTGATGACGTCTCGCGAAGCTACTCCGCAGAACGATAGAGCTCATCAATCGCAGCAGCTGCAAGAGAGGTCCAGCAGCACAGCAGCTGCAAAGTGAACAGCTCACAAGCCACATAGCATAATGTCTCCGGTCGCTTGCATGCCATGCCATATGATGCCACAAACTCATAGAAGCGGCTCGATGTAAATCTGCCAAGTGCTATACTTCAACACCTCCCGATTCCTGATGACCTAGAAATGATGTAGGATTGCGGAGTCGCATGCCACCGTCAATGGATTCGAATGTAGGTCTGGCTCACTCATGCCCGATCGCTACTGATGAGGTTGACATGCCTGCCACCACAAACGCCGTCGAACCACCAACCCAATTGCCCAGACTCAAGCCATTCATGTTGAAACAACCCAGACACCATGCTAAACGCAGCATGCAAAAGCACACACCCCCCTGACCTCTGATCCCAGTCCACCATCCCATCCTCCTTCCCAGTCCATCCCACCACCAAATCACACCGAAGGATCATGATACAAAAAGTTGATATCCCTCGGCCTGGCGCGATTACTCCTCACAAACTCCGCATCTCCCGGCGGCCGCTCATCCTTGGTATTACTCGCCAACATACTCTGAATACTTATACAAATACTCTCGACATTATGCACGGGGCTCCAACCCTGGGCATCGAGCAAATCCAAGCAAATAATGCCATTGCTGTAAATATGAGGATGGATTGGAATGTCCCGCCGTGGATCGGTTGTGAGACGTAGGAAGACGACCTCGGGGGCCTCGATGGGGTAGTTTTTGGAAAAGGAGAATTTGAGGCGGTAGTGGTCGTGGGGTGGGTAGAGGGGGTTGTCGAGGATGCGGAGGTCCATGTGCCAGGTTTGGAGGTCCGGGGCGGAGACGAGGGTGATGCCCGGGGGGAGGACGCCTTGGATCTGTTGTTGAAGAAGTGTTAGTATATACAATGTGCGAGTTCCTGTGTTGCAATGATGTAGTCGATGGTGTGCTCACCTTGGCCAACTCCTTCTGTAGCCGCTTCCCACTCATGCCCGCCATGTTGGAGTAGGAAGAGAAGTGTATGGTGAGGCCTGGTCTGCGATCTGAGGCACGGGTACTATTGTAACAGGTGTTGCCTAGCACTACGGCTCGTCGATCGAAAAGTATGGGTGTGCCGCTGGTGTGGGGATCGATGAAGCTATGCTGCGAGGCCGCAAGTTGTGATATATGCGCAGTGGTCGTAGAAGTGGGTTGTACGTGTTTCGGCTGTACGTGCTTGTGTAGGAGTGTCTCAGGTGATTGTTATCGGTATGTGGCAGGATTTATATGCGTGGAAGGCTCAAAGCTGTATTCACTACCTTTCACATGCAGCCTTCTCTCACGTGTCTCCTGCTTGCGTGGGGTATATTATTCTCAGAGCGGTCATCGAATATCGAAGGTAAAGTACTGGTGCACGTGACTGATCTGCTCCCAAAGAAGGTGAATGATAGAGATAGCTAGACCGATACGCTCATGTCAAGAGTGCTATACAGGACAACGCAGCTCCTCCCGTTCGTTGGTATGAAACATATGTTGCTTGCATCGCCATGGAAAGATCGACCGACGAGGGGCAGCAAGGTCGCGCTTGTGGCGGGGGCGCAGCAACGCAACGCAACAACCTGGCTCCAAGCTCACCACCAAAAACAATCCCCTCAGCCTCACAGCTCCTGAACGAGAGATATCTGATTGACTGACTGACCGCCGTACTTCCTTTGCATGATACCCTACATACTCGCAACCTGCCTACCTGCCTGCCATTGCTCACTTGCTGTCTTCCTGTGTTTCGACATTCTTTGCCCGATCAATAGACACCTCGGGGACAGATCTACGAACGATAGGCGCAAGCTTGAGATCGCTGGGGCAGCAACATAATCACAGGCGGCCTCGAGGCTGCCCAATAGTATAACCAAGATGCCTCGTATATCTCCCCCAACTCCGTCACAGCAACGCAGGAGCCCAGCTAATAGATCCAACAACAGTAACAAACATGCTCAACAAACTCCAAGGCCAACCGGAATCCTACGACCGCAAATCCAAATACCACATGGGCCGCACCCTCGGCGCAGGAACCTACGGCATAGTAAAAGAAGCCGACTCACCCACGGGCAAAGTCGCCGTGAAGATCATCCTCAAAAAGAACGTCAAGGGTAACGACCAGATGGTCTACGACGAGCTGGAGATGCTGCAGCGCCTCCACCACAAACACATCGTGCGCTTTGTCGACTGGTTCGAGAGCCGGGATAAATACTACATCGTGACGCAACTGGCGACGGGCGGGGAACTCTTCGATCGGATCTGTGAAAAGGGCAAGTTTACGGAGAAAGATGCTTCGCAGACGATCCGGCAGGTGCTAGAAGCCGTGGATTATCTGCATCGGAATCATATCGTGCATCGGGACCTCAAACCCGAGAATTTGCTCTACCTCACCCGCGCCGCCGACTCAGATCTCGTGCTAGCTGATTTCGGAATCGCGAAACATTTGGATACACCAGATGGAGTACTGAAAACTATGGCGGGATCATTCGGCTATGCCGCACCAGAAGTCATGCTCAAACGGGGCCATAGCTATCCAGTGGACATGTGGTCGATGGGAGTAATAACCTACACCCTCCTGTGCGGGTACTCCCCTTTCCGCTCCGAATCCCTTGCCGACCTAATCGACGAGACGAAACACGGCCGCGTAGTCTTCCACGAACGATACTGGAAAGATGTGTCGCAGCAAGCAAAAGCCTTCATCATGACCCTACTCAAACCCGACGCGAAAGACCGAGCCACGAGCGCCCAGGCGTTGAAGGATCCATGGATCAGTGGGGTAGGAGCGACCGATCACAACTTGCTACCGGAGATCAAAGCATACATGGCCCGAGCGAAACTGCGGCGAGGCGTGGAACTCGTGAAGTTGGCGAATCGCATCGAGGCGTTGAGGATGCAGGAGGATGAGGAGGAAGGGGTGCCGAACCAGGCAGATATACCGGCGAATGCGCAAAAAGCTGCTCAGGAGGCCGTGGTGGCGCATGCGGGGAGTGTGGGTGGTGGGAGTGGAGGTGGGCTGAAACCGCCGGGAGCAGGGGAGATACCGCGGAAGCGGAGTTTGTCTAAATTGGCCAAGACTGCTATTTTCCGAGAGGTGGGTACAAAATCGTGAAAGTCGGAGATCTGGGTAGAGTGTCGTGCTAATGTGTGTGTGATTCTGTACAGGTCGTGCTGGCTAAAGTGCGCGAGATGAAGGCCGAGGAGGAGCAGAAGCGGACGATTGATGAGGCGACGCATGGAAGTAAGCATTGATTGGCATGTGCCGACGAAATTGGTTGAGTGACGCGATGGGGTGGGATGTTCGTGAGGAAGTGGGATGAGAGATACCTAAGCTACCTACCGTAGGCTGACAGGCCTGCCGCTTGTTTCACGGTGGGCTGACGCGACGAAGCGTAAATCCATGGCGGATGGCCGTGGGAAGAGGAAGAGAGTGGCAACAGGCTGCGAAGCCTAAGTAGCAGCAATACCCAAGCATGTCTATGTTCATTAGTGGAGTGGTTCAGCATTGTCAGGTTCAACATAGATCAGGTAAGAAGGTCGAGCAGATTCAGCATCGTAGCCTGGAGATTTCGAGAGGTCTGCCCTTCGGTCGTGGTGCTTGATCATGTACATGATTTTGGGAGGTTCATGATTCTACCTGTAATATTCCCATTAGCCCTGTACTCCGACCATCTGTGTCCAAGACCATCATGTGCGTGTGCAGTGGTAGTTATCGTTATTGTACTATCAGAAACCCAAATTCTAAGCAGCGACAGGATAAATGCAGGCAATTGTCGATACCAGCATTTCCCTATTCCTTTTACGGCTCTTCCTATTAAGCAAGAAAGGTAAATCTCATCATGTTATACAAGTGTGTGTTGTGTTGTTGTAAGTCAAGCATGAAGGAGAAGAGTTCGACGTACCTTTCATTCAGGACAGGACATCTTGAGGGATGTCTGCCGTCTACTCTCTCTCTCTCTCTCCTTCACAACGGCATCATGTCCCGACCTGGACGGGATGGACAATGTCATAGCATAGCAACGGTAGATGGTTCCTTGCGGCTCTATACTCGCGATCTTGCGGTAATCTAAGGTAATAATGTGATGGGTGAAAGGGCAAAGTGGGAAATTCTGGTGGAAAGGACTAGACTTCATGCGCCACACAGGTGGCGTTTTGTGCGGCGAGGCCGGGTAATCACAAGCCAGGAACGTGCCAGTTGTGCATATGGAAGGGAAGTGTATATCATCGCCGTGCCAAATGGCTTTGAAATAGATGTAGTGATTACTCACGGTCTGTATCTGTGTCCTCCTCTTTCTTTTCATACAACCACTCTCGTTATTGGTGACGACGATTGATTCGCTTGGCCTCCCTCCTGCAAGCGTCCTCGCTATCGTCGTTCATTGTTCATTGTTTTGATCTATCCGCATACGATTACCAATAACGACGACAACGACAACTGCCATTCGAGGCATATTTGACGACAGTAGTAAGTGAATGGTGCTGCTAGAGTGTGCTATATCACACAGCGCTAACGTCCTCACTCAAAGCATAACTACGACGATGCGAAGATCAACAGCGGCACGAGCATTCTACCTGGCAGTATTTGCACTGTTCAGCAATGACTGCGTTGCCCACGCCGCCTCTTCCACACCCTCCCATGCAAGCAGTCCAGACGTCTGCGCCGTAAGTACCTCGACCCAATTTCAATCCCGACCCCTCATAACACCATCCAGCTCGAACCTCGTGCCAAAGTCTCCGACGCATGTGCATCATACGCCGATCTCGACCAGCTGAACAACCGACTCTACCCCTACGTTCACAAACTCGCCAACAACACCGACTTCTTCTCCTACTACCGGCTCAACCTCTATAACAAAGAGTGTCCGTTCTGGAGTGATGAGAGTGGCGCATGTGGCAATATCGCCTGTGCAGTGACGACGGTGGAGAATGAAGAGGATGTGCCCGCGATATGGAGGGCGGAGGAATTGAGTAAGCTCGAAGGACCGAAGGCGAAGCATCCTGGTCGGAAACAACAGAAGGAGAGGCAGAGACCACTTCTCGATCAGCTGGGTGAGAGTGTTGGGGAGAGTTGCGTGGTGGAGTATGATGATGAGTGTGATGAGCGGGATTATTGTGTGCCGGATGATGAAGGCGCAGCGGGCAAGGGCGACTATGTCAGCTTGGCGGACAATCCAGAACGTTTCACTGGATATGCTGGCGAAGGAGCACATCAAGTCTGGGAGGCGATATATCGCGAGAACTGCTTCTCCCGACCACCAACCAGCGATCGTAGTGTCGGCCTACCTGGCCTATCCGCACTCTCCCCAGGCCTATCCCAAAACCAAGCACAAGCCGCCCTAGACTTCAAGCAGGTAATGAAAGCCCACGACCGACAAGGAGCAACCAAATCCGGCACCACAGAAGAGAACGCCCCAGAGTTCGAAGACGAATGCCTGGAAAAACGCGTCTTCTACCGCGTAATCTCCGGCATGCACGCCGCAATCTCCACCCACCTCTGCCACGACTACCTGAACCAAACAACCGGCCAATGGGGTCCGAACCTCCAATGCTACAAAGACCGCCTCCACAACCACCCGGAACGCATCTCGAACCTCTACTTCAACTACGCCTTGGTCTTGCGAGCCGTGAGTAAACTACGCGACTACGTGCAAGACTACACTTTCTGCACGGGCGACAGCGCGCAAGACGCCAAGACGAAAAACATGATCCGGCAGCTCGCGGACAACATCCCGCCCGGCCCTCAAATCTTCGACGAGAGCATCATGTTCCAAGACCAACCCGGCTTAGCAGACGGTCTAAGTCTGAAAGAAGACTTCCGCAACCGCTTCAGGAATGTAAGTCGGATAATGGACTGCGTAGGCTGCGACAAATGCCGACTCTGGGGCAAAGTCCAGACGAACGGGTTCGGGACGGCGTTGAAAGTCCTCTTCGAGTTCGGCAACGGTCACGAGGATCAAGAGAAGCCGCTTCTACGTCGGACGGAACTGGTGGCGTTGATCAATACCCTGGATAAGATCAGTGGGGCTATGAAGGCGATTGAGCATTTCCGGGAGATGATGGTGGTGGTGGAGTTGGAGGGGGGGAGCGTGGAGATGGCGCAGAAGGTGGTGCAAACCAATATCTCGGACGATATTGAACTCGACGATTTCCCTCCTTCCTCCTCCTCCTCCCACGACACAGACAAGCCCGAACTAAACCCGGAGACCCTGACCCAGATCTTCACCCAAGAACTCGCGCTCGTGTGGAGCGCTTACGTCTTTGTATTGAAATCGTGGTTCGGCTTACCGAGGAAACTGGGCGGGATCGCGCTGAGTGAATTGAAGCGGCTGTGGGAATTTTGGTTGGGGAGGCCGGTGCCGGGGCGGAGTTGGGAGGTTAGGATGCCGAGGCGGGATGAGATGTGAAAATCCCATGGCATAGCATGGCATGGCAATATCCTGCTTGTGGTAGCGTGGAGTTTTTGGGAGGATATAACTATACAGGATTTAGGAAGTCCAGTGTTCAGAGTGAATTGCGCAGTCTTAGAAGTAGTGGGTAGTCGGTATGAACCTGAAATCTGAACCTGCTGTCATACATGCATCGCTGTCGCCGCATCTTCATCATCTGAAGGACTTTCCCTCTCACGTGAGTACTATATCGTTCACTTGATCATCTCTAGTCGAAAACCGACCTCATGGGAAAAGGCCATGGGATGTCTTATCTATCTACCTACCTACAAATAATTCCCCCCCGCAAACTTTGACGAGAAGCCCGAGGCTTGATTGAGTAGTTGTTTGCGCTTCGTCCCATCGATGCGCATACCGGCGCCCATGTCCTTTTCTCGGTCGAAGGAACGTTTGCTGGGATCGTCTTCGAGCTCGGCGGAGGGGCCTTTGGTCGCTTCGTGACGGGACATTAGGGATGGGCCTCTTGACTTTGCCTGAAGAAGAGTGGTTGGTATTAGCAATGAAGGAAATTACGAGGACACAGAATTGACATGGAAGTGAGTGAGTGAAAAGAGTGAAATACGTACGATATGCTCCCTCGCCTCCTCATCTAGGTCCGTTGCCCTCTTACTCCTTTCAGCTGCCGGTATCGCTTGCGAGCCCGAGCCCGAGCCAGACGAGGTAGAAGTGGCAACCACCCCCATCATCTCATCCCTTAACCTCTTCCGCTTCTGCTCCGGAGTCTCGTTCCACGCCGAACTACCATCCTCAGTACCCATGGCACTATTAGGCCCTTTAGCTCCCTTTCCAGTATTGAAACCTCGGGCGCGGGGTTTGGAGGGGTCCATGCGGGCGGCTAGGTCGTCTTGGGTGGGTGGCATGGTCATCCAGGCATCGCGTTGGGGTTGCTTTGAGAATTCTTGGGGGTTGGAGGAAGTGGTATCATCACTCTTGGTTGGGTCTTTGCGGTGTGAAGATGTGGTTGTGGTGGCGTTGGGGGAGGGGAGTGCGGGTCCGAACTCATCGTCGTCGTCTTCTTCCTCGCCATCGACATCATTGAAGGTCGTCGGTGGTGGTGCGTCCGGTATCTCATTCAGTGGTGCAGGGGGCATAGCAGGTCCTATGACCTTTCGTCGCTTCTCGCCACCATCTTGGTTATTATTATCAGATGATGGCCTTGCGCCGGAAGCTGTGGCTGGCTTGTCTTCGGTAGTGGCTTCTTGCTTTCTTTTCCTCTTGGCTAGGAGGTGTGGTGGGAGATCTGGTCCTAGGGCCGACATTATTGTGCCTGTTGTATGTTGTCCTGACGGAGTATATATGTAGGTGATGGTGGTTGAGGTTGGATGTGTGGGTGAAGCTTTGGCCGCGCCGCGGAGGAGCGTCTGCTTGCGACTTCGAGCTTCATCATCAGCATAGCATATTTATTAGGTAGCTGCTTTCGTCATTATTCACTGGACTTGCTCAAGCCCTGGATGAATGTTGTCTCGAGGAAGTAGATGAAGGAGTCTGACAGCTCTCGATTAGTAACATCAGGAACAGGAAGACGGAGTGATTCGTTAGATATATCGCGTGGCACGGCGCAGCATCGATAGAGCCGGCCCACAAGTGCAACACCCTCTACGTCTGGAGTAGAGTGCAATGTGGACGCTGAATAGTGACCGATGAGCTCCCCTGCTCGAGGCGATGCGGAAGGAGGCGACAATGAGGACGTGCAGGCAGACGAGACAACCCGTACAGAGGATGAGCGGGAGCGGCGGCGGAAGGAGGAAGAGGATGACACCGACGACGAAGACGGCAGTGTGATCTTTGGGGACATGCAGGGCCACGAAAGGGACGATCCGATGGATGAAGCAGGTACTGGAGGACTAGATGAGCACGAATTGCTGGAGCAAGACGTGCCTCAGATACTACGAGAGGATGTAGATGGAGGAGTAGAGACGCCGGACCTTGATCTCGGACCAGATTTGGGACCCGACCCAAGCCCTTCAACACCGCTAGCGGCGAGTCCCCTGGCCAGCCCAGCAGACTCCGGCTCCATACCAGACGATACGCCCTCCCTACAAGGCTCCCTTCTGTCCTCGCCTGGCCGCGTAACATCTCCTTCACATTCACCACGGAGGCCGATCGGGCGCACCGCCTCCAGCGCACTGCAGCCATTCGAGCGCCGCTTCGAGACAAGGCTTTCAACTTCTCCCTCTCCCTCACCTCGGCCCTCTTCCCCTGCCTTCCTCACGCCACATTCACGGCAGGTATCACTAGCATCGCACTTCTCTGCTTTGTCATCTCAGGATGGCTCAGTGTCAGGTGACGAGGCTCCGCAGGCTCCATGGGAAGTGATACGCTGGAACAGGCTCCGCAAGATCACTGGCCAAGCCTTCTCGGAATCCGGCAAACGCAGCTTCGGTCGACCAACATGTCTTGCTGTGTCTGCTTTGATCGCCATAGGGACGTCCAAGGGCTTGATCCTCGGCTTCGACTACCATCAGAACATGAAGTTGATAGTGGGTCAAGGGACCAAGGCAACGGAATGTGGTAGTGTGACATCCATTGCCATCTCTGCAGACTACTCTACCATAGTAGCGGGCCATGCGAACGGGTCAATCTTTACTTGGGAGATCAGTCGGCCTGCGAGACCCTTTTTGCAGGTTGCACCATTAGCTCATGCCGAGCTGAGTCAACGGCAACACCCAGATGGTCACGTCTCGGACTGTGCTGTACTTCATGTAGGCTTCCTCGGAACACGACATACGGCACTCGTATCTGCTGATGCCGGAGGAATGGCGTTCTCACACCTCGCCACCCGCGGCTTGGGACCAGTGACAAGGACGATCAAGAGCACACGACTACTAGGCAGATATCCTACTACAAACGAAAGTGCTGAGCGCAACCGGAAACCGAGCTCAGTCCTCGCCTTCTCGCCACTCCCACTGGGCAACGTCGAGCAATCTACTGATAACATGGGCCTGACAGCTCTGCTGACTCCATATCTACTCGTCATTGTCTCAACCACACCAATCGCACAAACTCAGCACAAGTCTAGTCGACCGAAAGAAATCACACCCCATGGCACTTTGAGTGGCTGCCTAGCATGGTTCCCAGCCGTCAAACTCAAGGCATCTAACGCGGAGAAAGACAAGGAGAACTCGGATACGAAGCTCGTGTACTGCTGGTCAAATGTCCTGATTGTGTTGGAAGTGGTCGTGCAAGAAAATGCGGATCCGGCGAAGCCACCGAGTCTAGAGTTCCATGTGCGAAGCCGATGGCGCGCAGACGAAGCTATCGTCGCCGTGCAATGGCTCGGCCGGTCTGTTCTGGGGGTACTGACTGTAAGCCAGCGGCTTCTCATTGTAGAGGACAATACACTTCAAGTCACGGACTCCATTGATCTGCTGCACCGCCATTTATACCATCAGAACCTATTCGCTGATCAGCTTCAAGCGATCGTAGAGCGCGTGGACAGCGATGATCCTTCATTGCATGGGGTTGTAGCAGATGCCTTCTACATGAGCTTCCGTGCCTACAAGGGGCGAGTTTTCCTGCTTGGATTCAATGACCTGACGGTTGGCACACTCTCAAATTGGGCGGATCGACTCATGGCGCTCATGGAGAACGGCGATCATATTGCCGCCATCCGCCTCGCAACGGAATACTACAGTGGCGGCGCGAACAATGTCACGATTGGCCTGCCCGAGAATGACGCAGCGAGGCACGAAGTCGTGCGAGAAAGGTTACTAGCTATGATTAGTGCATCACTCAGCTACAGTTTCTCGCAACACGATGAAGAGCGATCGAGTCGATTGCAGGAGCTGGCCGAAGTCTGCTTCGGGGCGTGTATGGGTATGCAAGAGACAGACTACCTCTTCGATGATTGCTTCGACAACTTTGACGATGCAGACGAGAGCGAACTTTTTGTTACGACACTAGAGCCATACGTGCTAGATGGCGAAGTCAAGGTCCTACCGACAGAAGTCGTCAACAGTATCGTCTCGCACTTTGTCTCCGAGAACCAAGCAGCCCGACTCGAAGAACTGTTATGCAGACTCGACCCCTTAGCCTTCGACCTCGATCAGATCACGATGCTCTGCCGACAACATGGTCTTTATGATGCTTTGATCTACGTCTGGACGCAAGGCATAGGAGACTTCGTGACACCATTGATTGACCTCCTGACTCTAGTCAAGATGCTACGACAAGGTGATGACGACGAAGATCTATCAGATGATCCCTTCTATGAGTCTGCGAGCAAGGTTTTCCCGTACCTGGCGTATGCTTTGACTGGTCGACGATACCCTGGTGGTGATCTAATTGATGATTCGGAGGCGGAGAGGGTGAAGGCGGATTTGTACGAGTACGTCTTTGCTGGTACGCCTATGCCTTGGCCACCCGGCTCGCGAAGCACATTCCGTGTTGCAGATACTGCTGAGGACGAGCCTGCATTCCCATATCTCGTGCTACTATTGAAGTTCGATACCGCGAACTTCATCAGCATGCTGAACGAAGCCTTCGAAGACTCTTTCCTCAACGTCCTCGACGAAGATTCCACCACCAACGGCTTTATACTGAACGGCTCCAGTAAGCGAGCCGGCTACACAATGACTCGACAACACATCATTAGCATTATGCTAGACGTCATGCGCCAACAAGATTTCTCTCCCGAGCAGGTAATCTATCTCGACATGTTCATTGCTCGAAGCCTGCCAAAATATCCCGGCCAGCTTGTTCTGTCCGGCTCACTCCTCACGCAAGTGCTGCAGAGGTTATGTGACCCGCCGACGGATGAGCTACGGGAGGACTGTCAGCTGAGTATCGAGTACCTGCTCTCGGCCTATAAGCCGCCTGATGTCTCAAGACTTGTGCGTTTGTTGCGGGCTGCGAGGTTCTTTCGGGTGCTCAAGACGGTTTACCGTACGGAACGGATGTTCACGGATCTGCTTGGGGTGTACTTTGTGGATCCGGAAGATAGACAGGGTGTCTTTCGTTGCATAGCGGATTGTCTGCTCCCGAGTACTGCTGCTAGCCAGAAGCAGATTTCTGCGGTCAAACGCATCGTACTGGATCATGCTGTGGATCTAGCCGATATCGATGTCGTGCAGGCTGCACGTACACTCTGCACATCCGCTCCAGATCTTCTTGAGCCTACTGTTAATGCCTTGCAAGACTCATACCAGCAGTTCTTATTCCTCAGGACCATACTTGAGCCTGCTCTGCTGCAGCAGTCTCGCGCGAGCATTGCCACGCTGCCAACACCTGAAGCGCAGAAATCGACTTTCATCGAACAATACATACAGCTTATGTGCTTGCATAACCCGACGCGAGTAGCTGGCTATATCGACACGCTACCGACAAGCAATCTACACCTCGATCACATCCTGCCTGCGATGGAAGAAGCAGGCGTAATAGATGCTGCTGTGTCACTTTTGAGTAAAGATGGCAGAGCAAGGGACGCCATGGATCGCCTAGTATCGCATTTACAAAGTCTCGAGCAGGCACTGACAAGCCTGCTTACGACTGCAGCTGAAGCACCCGATGAGAGTGCCACGTACGAAGCTGCTGACGATCTGACTCAAGCTGTTGAGAAGTACACCAAAGTCGGCATCTGGTTATGTCAAGGGCAGACCGCAACGACACAACGCCGACCACGACCTCGAACGAACCTTGCTTGGGATGTATCGGAGGACGACCTTGATCTGGACGAGTATCTGTGGCTGAATCTAGTCGATGCAGTCGTGCAGGTCACGAAGAATGCTGGTGCAGCGGCAAATCAGTACGAGGACCAGAGGACATCCTCGGGACATGATGTCCTCGATGTCAATCAGATCGTGGCATCCCTACGCAACAACGTTCAACAGACCTTCACGGCGCTCTTATCGGCGACCGCCACATCGAGCGCAAAGCGTGCACCAGACAGCAACACGAACTCGCGACAAGACAACCTCAGTTTCCTCCGCGTCCTCCGTGCCTTCCTCACGCGCGCCGCAACCACCGCTCCCTCCCTCGCCGACCTCCGCGCAGTCCTTTCCGATATCTTCTCCGCTTACGCCTTCGAACAAGGAGTCTTGAGCCTGGCCAACGAACTCCTAGGCTCAGACGTCTTCGCCGAGATCAAGGAAGTCCACGATCTACGCCAAAGAGGCTGGAGGCCCCGATCGCAAGTCTGTGAGCAGTGTAAGCGGAGGGCGTGGGGTCAAGGCGTCGGTGAAGCGGTCTGGGATGCTTGGATTGTGAAGGAGGGGAGTCGAGAAGCTGAGAAGGCGCGGAAACTTGTTGAGCGGGGGGGTGGGGAGGAAGCTCGACGGCTGGAGAGGGGTAAGGCGAAGGCGAAGGCTGCCGTTACTACTGCTGAACGAGGTGGTGTGGAAGATGAGGAGAGTAGGAAGTTGACGCTGGTAGTGTTTGCTTGCCGGCATGTTTACCATCGGGTCTGCATCGATCCTGGGTTTAGAGATGGCGGGGCTGGTATGAGGGGCTTGTTGAAGTGTCCACTATGTAATCATCATGAATGAGAACTCGTAATTCTGCAGATACCAAATCATTGCAACACCAACACAAGCCCCTGTTTTCTTGACGACCTCTCTCATCGTACCACTCACAGCCGTCTCGTGTGCGCGGAAGACCTCCGCTCCAGTCATTGCCTCGCCTACAACCATCACTACCATTCCCTCATCATCACTCGCAAACCCCACAAACCATCAGACTCAACCACCATGTCAACTTTCTGGTACATCGGCTGCCTCTCCGGCGCATCAAGCGTAATGCTCGGTGCCTTCGGAGCCCACGGACTCAAAAGCCGCATCGACAACCCTGCACGTCTAGCGAACTGGCATACGGCAGCACAATATCAACTAATGCACTCCGTCGCCCTCCTCGTTGCCGAACAAGCCGCGCCGAAGAATGTGTGGGCGAAGGGATTGTTTACTGCGGTAAGTGCTTTGGTTGGTCGGTAAGTGAGCGGACGTGTGTGGCTAGAGCTGATGGTGCATGTTCAGGGCATCACGATGTTCTCTGGGAGTCTTTACCTGCTTGTGCTTGACCCGGCACAGTTCAGATTCATGGGACCTGTGACTCCTGTGGGAGGTCTATGCTTGATTGGCGGATGGGCGGCATTAGCCTTTGGAAGCAGAGGACGTGTGGCGTTGTAAGCTGGTGAAGCTTTTGGTTGTGCATATCCTGACGTGTACGACATGGTTGGGCAAGAATTCCACCATCATCCGCTTCATACTGCTGTCGAGTACGATCGTATAACCATTCGCATATGACAGAAGGATCGTTGCAGGACTTTGTACCGACGCGCTTTGCATGCTGACTACATGTAGTCGGCACATCCGATCTGGGGTCAAAGAGATCTATTGGTAAACGACAGACTGAAGCAGTCTCTGGGCAAGCATGAGTGCACGATAAAGTGGCGATCATCAAGCGATCAATCGACAGTTGGTCTTCCGGTGCCTCTGACTCGAGGTGTTCATTCTCCAGTCCAAATACCAAGCTGACTATCTTGTTTTGATCGGACGCGTTCACCATCCATACAACGTACACAACGACGCATTTGACTTCACGCATGATATGTGGAAACTTTGGAGAAGATCGCCTGCACGATACTGATGCACCTACCTACCTTAGACTTACCTCTCAGACGCCAAAAGCAAGAGTCGTGATGATGCAAGCCCACCAGGAGCAGTGTCCACACCTAACTGCACTGAAAACTCCCAATCGAGTCGATACCATAAACGTGCGCCGTAGGATTCGTCCTGGTATTGAAGGCGCCTCCGATACCAGAAGCCTGGTTCTTCGAGTCCTTCGGACATCCAGTCTGCTTCCACATAGTACACTTATGGTTGAGAGGCAAGTAGATGAGAGCAGCACCAGGGTCGGAGGACATGCACTTGTTCAGTGTCATCTGGATGGTGTTACATCCCGTCGAGTCCTCGTTGCAGTATGTCATGGCCATGACATTGTGCTTTCCGGGCGATCTCACTGGGAGGACTGAGGTGAGGGCTAGCACAGCGTACGATGCTGCGGAGATGAGGAATATGAAGTGCATGTTGTGATTAAGAGTGAGGCTTGGTAAGGTATTAAGGTCGTTATGGTCTGTTGGTCAAGTTTGGTAGACTCGATGCGAGAATCGCTGCTAGGTAGGCATCGGGCGAGGCGGGATGCTCTATTGTTCAACTACAAAACATCACCACAATGCGGCTTTGTCAGCCCTTTGTGGTAGTGCGAGTTATTCTTGGTATGTGAGATGTAGACAATGGATACCAGTTGGCAGGAGCTTCGGAGCATACTGATCGCGGCGAGAGAGTGTCACAATACCCGTTCTGGCATACACTGACAGTCTAATAGTGTCCAAACCCGCGGACGGGAAGAGGCGCTATACTGTAAAGACGGCGATGTCTCACGAAATGAGAACCGTTGGGCCAGGAACACTCGCTAGACCAGACGACAATGACACACGGGATCGCGCGTCTCGAATGTGGGCTGGCGATGTGTCGAGGCAGACTGTTTGACCTCTCTCTTGTACGGTCGCCTGGTAACAATGACCCGGGGAAGCAGGTGGTGCTGAGATGGTCGATGAAGGAAATTCCCTTTGCGAACACTTAAGACCGACAGCCCCCTTCCACAAACGACATGGCTGATACTGCCCACAACCTCCAACGCCTTGCTTGAACGCTCGCAAAATGTATCTCATAATCCTCAGTCACGTGCATACGTGATCTTTCCGCGTTTCGAAGCCTTGCCATCCTCCTCATCGTCCTTTTCCGTCGGACGCTTCTTCTTATTGCCAGCTTTCGTGGTCGCGGCCGACGCGCCAGCCTCACTACCGCGTGTCGATAGTGGTGGTGGGAAGCTGGCAGTAGGTGTCGCGGCATGTGAAGGTGTATTGGAGTCCGGACCATCCTGTGCCTTCCCAGATTGTCAGTCGCAATCACTCACGCAACCCACACCCTAGATACCACTCACCCTCATCCAGCTAACAGAGCTGCGACTGAACATCCTGTCCTCGTCCCTCACTCTGCCTCGCCGTCTATCATCACCACCTCTGCCGCCGACCTGCACACCTTTCACCCACCCATCGAAGCCGCGTATGATATTACCAGAGTTGGCTGTCTCTTCCAAGTAGTTGCCTTCGGTTTTGAAGATGTTATCCTCCAATGCAGCCAACTGCTCGTCGAGCTTCCGCTTCTTTTCCAGCGTTTGACGAAGTGACGTGCGTAGCGACTCGTAGTATGGCCGACCCGGTTGGTCTGCAGTCGCAGTGCCTGCGGCTGTGGAAGACGGCGGCACGTTCTCTGCCATGCTTGTCTTGCTCTGCACGTGGAGATTGCTGCGTAGGTTGTGACTGTAGCTTGCTACTGTCTACTGTTGATTGGCAGGAGAGGAAAGCACGCTAGCGCGCGCGGATTCCCCGATCCTGATAGTTCTACATAATGTACGGCATAACCGTCTCGATATTGGGACCGACACTTCTACAATCCGGCATGCTCCCTTCTTCCTCGCCTGGCCAAACATTCGGAAGGAGCGCATATTAAGACTGAAAGGTCTTTCCACACAAAGGCAAGCAGGTGAATGTTCAGAGCCGACACGGGTGCTATATAATACTCGCGCTCAGCAACCGCTTCGCTTGCCCGTATCTCTCTGCCAACAAGATGAAGCCGCCCGTATGATACAGACTTGCCTGCCATTCCATCACTACCGCAATACTCAAGACGATGTCTACAACAAGTCAGCAAATCAACCAGAGCTTTACGGAGAGCGAGACCTACAATAGGAATAATAGTCCCTTGTATCTGATCCTCAGCATCAGTCGTGAACATAGGCCCGCACGCCAGAAACGGGGCAGTCGTCTTCGAATCACCAAACACACCTCCACAGCCACTCGTAGTACCATTGGCGCACCACTGTCGTCTTGTCAGCTAGGAACTCGAGCATCATCTCATGCACACTCACTGCATAGGCAGTCCAGCCCAGAGCAAACATTGATGTCGCCGGGACCACGAACGAATACTGCGCCTCGACCGAGCTCTGAGCTGGGAATGAGCGCTGCGTGGCATTTTGTAAGACGCCAAAGAAAGCGTTATACTCTGGACCTGCCGCAGACCTGCCGTTGACTGTCCGGTTATTCTTATCCATTCCAGTATCGATGTTCATTGTGAAGGGGCATCTATCCGCTTCGCACGAGAAATGAGGCGATATGAGTTGGGTATTGCGGAGAGTGGTGTAGTTGCCGAGGACATTGACTTGGCAGCCATCGTCACCTGCTCGTTTCTCTAGGCCAGCCGATAGAGAGTGTATGATTGTGGCGGAAGATGGGGCGATGAAAAATGCTGCCAGGATTACTGCAAGCAGTAGCACCGAGAAAGTGGGCGCTGTACGGCGCCCAGGTGCGCCAGATGTCGACTCGGCAGTGAAGTTTTGATTCGTGATGTTGCCAAAGCAGAATGCAGAGTCGATGGTGCTGTTCGTCGCATTGCTTCGGGTCAAGCACTGCATGAAGTCCTGAATACCATTGGTATAAGGACAGGAGCTCCAGCATCCGTAATTCGTAACGCCGGGACAGCACGAGGATGCTATGGCAGAGATACTCCCATTCTTGTTGCTTCGGACACCGCAGATGGGTGATGCTGTGGTGTTGGGTAGGAATGCCTGGCCAATGCCGATACTGCAGTCGCTGTAGAGTGAGGCGGCGTCAGACATGATGTTGGCAGTATTCTAGTGTCAATTTGGCTCTCTTCTTATGGCAATACCGCCATGATATATAGTCGGATCCCAAGCCGAACCATGCGCTTTGACTTCACGCTTGAATACCACCAAGGATCACACTACTTCAAGGCTCAAGGTTACAGACAAGTCACGAGCAGTCTTCTGTGGCCAATCCGAGAGCCTTTGAGACCATAGCGGTCCGCGAGGATGCAACGGTGGCACCTGCGAGCGTAGCGTAGACCTCTGAGCCTCGTGCATGCTGTAGTGATTTCCTAAAGCCTTGGTCTTCGCACTCCCGTACAAAGCCGCAATCAAAATCCGTGCTACCATGACTTGCTTTGACGAAGGACTTGGGTGACCTGACGATCAATAGGACGGAGCCCCATCGTCCGTGGAGTAGCTGCTTGGCACAACTCCGCTCAAATTCAGTCTTGATGCTCGAAGGATGACACTACGTCAGGAACGCTACGCAGGAGGATGCGTTTGGTGCGAAGACAAAGTGGAAGGAAGCGCAGTTGACAAGCCGGGAGCCGAACAAGCTTCTTGGCATCGTCTGGCAACGACACTAAGGATAAATCTATCAGCCTGCTCAGAGATTACAGCATGGCAAAAACACTGCAGATCTCCGAGGACCTTCTCATTTGTGTAGCATGCGGTACACAATTCGATGTGCCTGCGCGAGAGCCATTGAAGAATTGCAGGATATGTGATGTAGGCACGATAATCTCGAGATTCTTCAACATAATGCTGAGGTACATGTCAGGACCCAAGACAGTACATACCGCCAGGCGGTCAGACATGGACATCCTTGGCCGAGATGAAGGGCAAGTACAAGAATCGCATGGAGCAAGTAGGCACAAGCAACAATGAGGACCGAATGTACAGTATCGTCACAGAGCCAAAAGTGGCGATTGGACAGCGATGCATTCTGATACAGACTGAAGAGGGTAACGTGCTCTGGGATTGCATCACGTTTCTCGATCAAGATACAGTGGACTTCATAAAGAGTAAAGGCGGGCTGAAAGGCATCGTCATCAGCCATCCGCACTACTACAGTACGCATCTGGACTGGGCGGGGACATTTGAGTGTCCGGTATATATGGCGAAAGATGACGAGGAGTGGTTGAACCGTGAGGATCGTGTGGGATGTCGGAAGCTCCTCACGAGCACGTCGCAGGACATCATACCTGGTGTGACAGCAATCAAGACTGGTGGTCATTTTCCTGGTAGTCTTGTGTTGTTGTGGGAGGCCAAGTTGCTGATAGCAGACACTTTTGTGACGGTGCCAGTATGTCAATCTTCCCTTTCCAGAAGGATCATATGCTGACTACTCACTAGTCCGCAATGTATCACATAGATCGCCTGCCGGGCACGACCTCATATGCCTTCATGTGGGCAGTACCAAATATGATTCCGCTGAACCCTGCGGAGCTCCACAAGATGTGGCGAGCTATCTCATCTTTCGACTTTGAAAGCACGCATGGTGCGTTTGTTGGCCAGGAAGTGAGAGACAGGAATGTCAAGTCCAGAGTGCTTGAGAGTATGAAGATCCAGGCAAGAGCAATGGGTTGGTCGGATCATCCTTTGTTGAAGGAGACTGTATAGGAAGCGTAATTCATGCAACATATCTGTGTAACTTTTGTCGTGTAATATCGTCTGTCAAATTATGGCTGTGGTAGATTGCCAACGCCAGGCAGGACACCACCGAAGCCACCAGTAGAACCAAACCCACCAGCACCGCGGACCGTCTCCTCGAGCTGCTCGACAACTACAACATCAGGTGTGTAGATCCGCTCAATAATCAACTGCGCCACTCGCTCTCCTACCGCCACCTTGAAGTCGTTTTCCGATAAGTTGAAGAGCAGTACCTTCACCGGTCCTCGATAATCTGCGTCAATCACCCCAGCACCAACATCAATGCTGTGCTTGCTGGCCAGTCCACTTCTCGGTGCCACTCGGCCGTATGTGCCTGCCGGGACAGCGATGCTGATGTCGGTATCGACAAGCACTTTACCTCGGGCAGGTACGACGGCCTCCTTGGAAGCATAAACATCATAGCCAGCAGCAAAAGCAGAGCCTCGGGTTGGTGGCTTAGCTGTCTCGGCTAGTAGCTTGACCTGTAATGCTGGAGGCGCAGGTTCAAAAGACATAGGTGGCATTGATAGAAGAGGTTGTGTAGTCCCTGCCATTGTCGTGAAGGGGTCCGGTATGTTCTGTGGTGTCGGTGTTGGTTGTGAGTCGTTCAAGATTGCTGTTTACATTAGCCAATGCCTTCGATGTTTTGGTTGTAGAACGCACAAGCTACGGTCAGATTTGCAACTGGTTCGGTGTATTTTGTGCGTTTTGGAGCTGGCGATGCAGGGAGGCTCGGTATCTGATGATCCGGTGCTGGTGTACTTTCTGCCATGGTTGCTGTCAGGTGTAAAGTGATGTTCAGGCACACGCGTAAAGTGAATGCGCGCTAGTGACGCGCTGCTGCACTATAGTATTCTTACAGGGTGTTACTTAAGGTGGTAGGTTGAGCGGGGAATAAGGTTCGATCTACTATCTAATAGCATGAGAGAGAGCATTTCTGTCTGTGTTTATTCCAGTGATCATAGTGGCTGGTTTATGAGAGAAGAGCATTTCTGTCTGTGTTCATTCCAATTTCCAGTGATCATAGCGGCTGGTTTGTGGTAAGAAACGTTGCCATGAACAGAGCGTGAGATCACGTGGAATATGTCATTGGCTGCAACGACTCCACTGGATCCGCTCACTCTATGAATGGAACGATAGTCGAATGATGACGTGATGGTGCTACCGGCTAATCCAGTGCCCGTGAAGTCTCTGAGCGAGACATGACTCGTGGATTGCCGAAGTGACCGGGCTTGGCGACTGCACGGACCACCCACACGCAGATACTAATAATTCTCAAAGTTCCCTCTCCCTCCCTCTTTCTCTTTCAGCTCTGCAAGTCTTCCCTTTCCTACCCATATTGTTGAACATTCTTGCTAATACATCTGACAGCTTTGCCTTTTGGCTTAGATCAAGTGTAGTATCTGTTCTTATTAGTTTAATCACTAATACGACCTCATCGAGGTCTTTTACGATTAACCTTCTTTTTGGCACCCGTCTTCTGGCCGCTGGGGCTTGCTCCATGTTAGAGGCACCGTGTCGCTGGTATTGCACTACCTCCAGCCGACGCGAACATACCCTTTTTCATCAGTTAGTTTGGCATCTGCCTTGCTTCTGGAGAAGAATCCTCTCACTGCTTATCGACGAGTGGGCCGGAAGTACTCGGACCGCCACTCACTTCACGAAGCACGACTGAGCGCTCGCACCAGGGCAAAGAATTCTCTTCACTAGGACCTCTCCTCCTACACAGCTTGGACGGAACCCGTGCGAATACGGGTCTACACGCTGCTGAGGGAAAGGCAAACGTGAGTGATACGGCCGGCGTCATCGTGCTGCGAGTGAGCGCTCACCTACAGTTCCACGTACTCCACGACTGCCTGCACCGATTGCTGGCTTTGCCACGACCACACGACAGGTACAATGCTAGAAGAAGAACCTGGAGGCCCGTCAGGAAGGGAGCGCTTCGCCCTCATCTTGGCGCGCTCTGGCGTTGATAATGATGACATCCGCTTCGACCTCTGCTCCAACCATGTCCTCAATGGGAAGCATGGTCATTACTCGAACCGCGGTGGGGGCTAATGAATTACGTCTACGACCATTTCCACAAGAACGTACCTCAAGGCGAACAGGCAGTCATCTCCCAACACAAGGCCTCACGTAAGAGTCCAAACGCTGCTTCGCACGACTTTTCGCGCCTCCAACAACAAATTCGTGACGGACAAGCTAGGTTGTGCAAAAAGTCGCGGTCAGCTTACAAACGAGTACCACGAGAGCATGCAGTCGCCCAACTTGAATCCTCCTGTGCTTTTGGGAACATTGGCAAAGGCGAAAGACGGCGCACGAGCATCCGAGCCACGAGCAATGGATATCTACCTCCGCGCCACGGCCGATTGGAGAAGCTTGGGGCGAAGAAAAAGGACGGCATATTCTCGACCTAAGCGAAAGATGAAGGGAGCTATAGCCTGACTGAGTGACTTTGGCCGAAGTTTGAAGATCTTGCTAATCGCGCTGTGCCGTCGGCTTCACTTAACAGCAGCTGTCTAAGCCAGAGCCGACCTCTCAGATGCCCTCACAAGTCCCATCTATCTGGTCCGAAAGCGCGATGAGTCTCCCCGCTGCAAAGAGTTACCACTTTTCAATGAATCATGTTCAGCTGGAGCACGCAGAACCGCCGTGGCAGTATGATCTCGGCGCTAGCAGTAGATTATGAGGTAGTGGAGTTGTCATATGACGCCGAGAGCCGAAGAGATTATGTCGCATGGTGACTACCCATAAATACAAACACGGATATCAGGCCACTCAACCAGCGCTTGGGCAGTACATCAACAGACACCGAAGCGTTCACATGGGTCTACTCACAAATCAAATACTTCACAACCTCTCGTCACAATTCAAGCCGATTCACGCCCTCACGTCACTTCGCCTCCTGCGGCGGCGGCGCCCCACCCGTCGTCGGCAGACCCATGAACAACTTGAAAGAATCATAAATCAACCACTGCAAACCCGTCAACGTCCCAATCATAACAATGCGCACGGGTAACCCATTCCACAAACCCCCAAACCCAATATCCTTGTATATCCTCCCCACCGCGGCCCCAAACCCTTCTCCCTTGAGACGATTAGTATTGAGTTTACTCACCATCACGTCAGCTGGATGAGAGACGATGGCGCATAAGATACCAGCGAGGTAGCCGCCGGAGAACGCTACGCCGGTTTGGGCCAGGGTGGAGTAGTCGGATTTCTTGCCGGGGAGGCGGTGGTACATAATTTCGACTATCGTTTCGAAGGAGGCGAACTTCATCATTGTGTAAGGAATCTGGCGTCCCCAGAGGGGAACCAAGCCTTTGTAGAGGCTGGACACATCCCGTTAGCCAGCTGGCATTCCTGCTTAGTGCAGAAGTATGAGAAAGGAGTGGCGCCTACTCACCCCCCTAACCCCTCCGCAGCCGTAACCTTCCTAATCCCATCCAACGTCCCCGTAGCAAACGGCGGCATACTCGTCTGCATCCTTACCTTGACGGCCTCAAGCGGACAAAGCCCAATATCCGCGAAGAACTCGGCCGATGCCGAACCAGCCAGATAAACATACGTCTTATACTTATACGCGTTCTCCTCGCCGACCAAATCGGAATAGAATTTCTTGAAGAACTCGTACCCGCCATACTTTAGCGCTCCTTGGATAGAGTACCCGAAGAAGGTCGGGGAGCCGCCGGTGTAGATTCCTCGCCAGCCGTCCGAGGCGATGATTTTACGCCAGCCGTCTACGTTGCCCCGGTAGAGTTTGCTGTCTACTTGGCGGCGACACTTGACGAGATCCAGGGGTGTGACGGCCCAGTGGGTAATGCCACAGGCCATTAGGCCGCCGAAGGTGCAGCTTTTGTCATATCAGCTTGAATATCACGAACTATACCTTTTTTTGGTCTATTTGAGGGAGGCGAGGCGTACGTGGCATAGTACTTCGCGCTGTACAGCTCGATCTTGCCGACTTGAGCTTGAGCAGTCTTGCTTGCTTTCTCGACTTCTTTGGCTGCGGCATTGCTGAGCTGTTGGGCTTTGTTCTCGGCGTCCTCGACTACGCTCCAGGCGCCATAGAGTTCCTGGCGGGCTGTGTAGGGTGAGCGCTTCTTGGGTGGCGATTGGACGAGTTGGTATGGCGATACTGAGTTGAAGGCGGCGCTGAGCGCACTCGCTGTTGGGAAGAGGGAAGGCATTGTGATCAGTTATGGCAGCGTGAGGTATGGAGCTTATCTCCACTCTGGTATGAGCGCAGGTGTATCTATCGCGAATGCAATGATGAGGGTCAATGTGAGTTACCAGGGCAAGAGTGCAGCGCTTGGGAGCGCACCTAGTGAGCAGAGACGATTATTACAAGGTCGTGGTAACGAGGAAACGATGCAATGGCCGTCACTCTTTCGGTCGTCCTTCTCCTCCTCTCTCTCCCTCGCCTGTCAGCCCCATGCATGCGATCGACAGAGAAGCAGGTCGTCGGAGATATGGGCTGAGAGCTCGGACCAGTAATGACGCAAAGGCTTGCACAATCACAATCACAATCACATGCACGCCAAGGCTGGTTTAATGTTTTGCCAGCACTCAAGTTCACTCACAATAAGTCTTTTACGTCTCGTGGCTTCCTCATCAGGACGAAACCACTCGCAATGGCAACTCAGAATGGACCAGTCGGCAATGGAGAACTGCTAGCAACAGCGACCCCAAATCCATGGGCGGACAAATACCGTGGTGTATGTCCCGACCCTCTCCACGCCAATCGAACCGTACTGATAATCCTCCTCCTCAGGCAACAGTAGAAGACCTCGACCCACCCCCGGCCCTCTCCACCTCCCCCCACGCGCCCATAGCCTCCGCCCTAATGTCAGCCTTCGAACGCGACTACACCCACCTCACCGTCCTCCACCCCGAAGACAAATCCCTGCTCGGCTACATCAGCACCCCCCACCTCCGAAAACTGCTCGAAACACGCCAAGTGCGGGAAGAAGACACGGTGGAGAAAGCGATGGTGCGGTTCAAGCGGAAGGGGAAGAAGTATAGACTCATTACGCTAGAGACGGGATTGGAGGAACTGGAGAAGTTTTTCGAGGGCGGGGATACGGGGACGAAGCAGGATTTTGCGGTTGTGACTGATCCGGCGCGGAGGTTTGTGTTGGGGGTGGCGACGAAGAGTGATTTGGAGGAGTTTGTGAAGAGACGGCCGAATTGAAGAAGAAAGGAAACAAGCAGGACATGCACGGGTCGTGGTCGAGAAGGTATTGGAGGGATGGAGACTGCTTGTACGGCTATCGCTGCATCCTTACGCAAAAGCACCCACGAACGCCATCAACATGCTCCCGCAGATCACGGCACCACAAGCTTCTAGTCTCCTCCGACCATGCAAATCATGATAACTCTGATCGGACAAGAAGTCTTCCGCCAGTAGCTGCACGAGTCCCGCATACAAGAGGAGTCCCGAACTAATCGCATTCACGATCCCCACCATCAACAACCCAAACTGACTCGCCGGATCATAAAGCGTATGCACCGCCAACCCAATCGCCTGCCCAATGGGCGTCGTAACACCATACATGACCGACATGAGCCAGGGTTTCGGACTGGAAGTGGAGAAGGAGCTGATAGCCGCTATCCGTGATCCCAAGGCGAGACCCTCGAAAGTCTGATGGAAGGATATGGCGACGAGGAGGACGAGAAAGGCGGGGCCGGTGGAGACGGACAGGGCCATGCCGATGAAGACGGAGTGGAAGAGGATGCCGGCTTCGAGGAGGAGACATTGCAGGATCGCGCGTTGTTCGGCTGCGGTGGATGTGAGTGGGGATGGTGAGGGGGCGAAGGTGGGTGAGTCGGCGAAGGAGACGGAGCGGAAGGGGTGGTTTGGTCGGCCGTTGGCGATGGAGGGGCGCTTTTGTTTCGATGCTGAGCCATTGGCGCTGGTGAGAGGTTGTCGGTCCTCGTTCGCCATGGGATCGTAACTATCGAGGTCGAGATCCGAATCTTCATCCTCAGAAGGAGGTTCAGGTGGTAGTGGTTTATTTAGAGCCTCCAAATCTCGAGGGCTCCTCTGCTCCCGCAACGCCACATTCTCCCTCTCGTCATAGTCCTCGTACCTTTCCTGCTGCTGCTGCTGCTGCCGCTGCCCCAAAGAGCCTTGCTGAAACCTCCTAAAACTACTCGACCTCCTCCCCACCTCCGGCCTCCTACCCTTCTGCTGCCCCTCACCACTCCCCCTCAACTCCCCAAAATCCATCCCCCCATGACTATGCCTGGCCCCTTTACTCGCAAACACCATCTCAATCCCCACAACAACCATGACAGAAACCATAGCCACAAACCCACTCATTGCAGGATACACCTCGTTCCAAAACCGCGGCAGACATGGATCCGTCAAGCTCGTATACGCCGTCGGTAATAGATGCACGAATGCCGTGGCGAGCAGGACCCCTGTACCGAAGTGCCGGGACAGGAAGAGGGTGTAGGAGGGGATGGGCAGGGAGGGGAAGCGTCGGGCGAGGAGGGGAAAGGAGCAGGCAAGGGTGCTGAGAGTGAGGATTAGGAGGAGGGCGAGGATGTGGAGCGGGGTGTTGTAGGCGTGGGTGGTTTTGGCTGAGCCGCAGGGGGGGCGGGTGGAGTCGGCGGGCATCGTGGATGGAGAGGGTTGATGAGAATGGTGGGGTGTTATTGGGCCATGAATGGTGTGACAATGTATGAGGAGTGAGATTCACATGTGATGGATGGATCGGAGGAAAGTGGAGTTTAGGGATGTCTGGATTGGGCATGGCTTGGCTGCTTTCGTCATGCCAAGCATTCTTGGGCGCGCTCGTGGAGTTCACGCGACTTGTGCTTCAACAACCAACACGCGCCACCCCGTCGACCCCCTACGTCCATCAGATCGAGTGTTGACCCATCCACTGTTCCTCGCTCTCCCCTTTTGGAAACAACACGCACTGTGCCCTTGGTATCGACTCCTACTTGGATACTCTGCCACGTACTGGTAGCTGCTCGCTCCTCTTAATGGCTGGCTACTGGCAACATTTTCACTATAATGACCATCTCGTGCCTTGATCTTGACGCGACCTGAGCTTCAACCATGATCTCTTGCCATGATCCTCATACTGCCAAGCTACTAGCTGTCAGTCACCATGGCAGATTGCAGATCCTTGGATAACAAGGCCCACCCATGTCTCGTCACGGGGTTGCTCTTTTCTTTCCTGAGAAACCCTCCACTTGTACACCAGTGCCTTCATCGATCTCTGTCCCGTCTACGAGCTGGCTTGCCTTGGTGATTTTTGGAAGCACAGTGACCCTGCCGGCCGTCTGCACACTCAGCTCTATAGCTTATTTGGACCACGGCTGCAGGTCGAGACAATGGTGGGACTAATATCAGTGCAAGCATGCATGATGCAACAAGCCACCATTGCTGGACCACAGCGAGATATGACTCAAGATTTGCTGAAATTGGTTGTGCTCTGCAGTCACTACCGAGCCTGCACATTGATTTTTGTGCACATCGCGCGGTCGTGTTCTCCCTGCTTCTTCTGAGTCGCTAGAGCATTTCAATGGCCCTATATACTTCATTGACTCTGTGGTATAGATTTAGCAATAAGGCGAGGGTACGCTTCTATCCGTGTCTTACTGTCTCGCACGCACACACACACACACACACCTTACTAAGTCTATACTTTGCATACTTGCGCATTCTATATTCTAGCCCGGGCATCGGAGCGCTTCTCTCAAGATCCACCCTCCCACGGCATTCACCATAGATCCCTGACTTGCCTCTTGGCTTTGATCAGGGACAGGCACAGAATGCCCCTTTCGACTACATGGACAGTCCGCCGTTTGACCAACAGCTACAGATGCCTGGTGCTATATTACCAGAGCAGACACAGCAAGCTATAGCTCCCATGCAAGCGTTTCCCTCCGACCAGCAGCCGCGAGTCCAGCAGAGCTTCAAACAAAGTGGTCTTTGTTGGGCGAAGAGCAGTCAGGACCCGACGCAGCCTGTGTAGATACAGCCACAAGTTCAGTATGCGCCGTTACAGTATTACCGGCCTACAGCACATGCAGCTTCGACCCAGAACCCGCCGGTAGCCTGTGCACAGGCACCACGGACCTCCGGCCATCTCAAGACACCACCACCTCCCGTCCCAACCCTTTCCTCGGCTGGTCCACAGTCTGTGACAACAACGACAACCACAAGCATGCAGCAGCAAACGGCATACGGAAGCAGCGCACCATACCAACAAGCTGCTGCGCAAGGTTCTGTAGCCTTGCAGCAGTACGAGTCTCGCGTTCAGCAGATCTTGCGCATGTCGGACTAAACCTGTCCCGCACGGCTACGCTGGTATCAGATCCCAGGCGGATGGCTATGTGGTGGAGGGAGCCACTTCATCTTGCAGAGTGACGTGGACGACATCATCCAAGGTAGCAGCCACGCCAGCATGCCAAAGATAATTCCGGTATCCTGCAGAATGGTCGATCGATTTGACAGAGAGCACGAAGTATTTTCGGCCGCGCATCCCCCGAATGAAGCCTTCCACGGGGGAATGCATGACGCGCATCGAGGGCATATGGAAGCGCTCGCCCGGAAGGACCATCTCATGGTCTCAAGACAGGGCGGAAGGAACGACCCGATAGCGTCCGAAATACAGCCAGCAGATGCTTATACTTGCGCTCGCCAGCTAGATCTCGAAGTTACCGATTCGAGGCGATTGGTAAGGCCGACTGCTAGGCCATCGTATGGCGGAGCAGGAATATACACGGTAAAGATGGCGCTAGGCAGTCGAGGCCGACGAATGCGAGGGTTCGTGGCAGGCGTAACCACTTGCATGTAATTCTACACTTTCGTCATGATTCCGGTCCCTGACCGCAGTACTCTCGTGGCGGCTGTCGCTACAGTGCATGCCACAACCAGGCAAGCACACCATAATTGCAAGCTTGTCCATCCTGAATGGTCATAGATCAATCCACCCAGCGGACTACCCAGCAACAGCCCTGTCGACGAGAACAGACTGCCCATGCCGACCCAAGTTCCAACGATGTTTGGCTGTGGCGCCAGAGATGCAAGGACAGCAGGTTGCAGGGCAGCGGCGCAGCCAGAGAAGAATCCATAGAAGATGGTAAAGACCACTATACCGCCGATACTCTTGCATGCGATCCAGATGAAGCCGCAAAGGGCGGCGCCGAAGGTGCAGGTCAAGTAGGTATTCAGCAGCCCTATCTCATCGGCAATGAAGCCTGGGACGATACGGCCGATTACACTTCCAGCGTTGAGGATAGCGAGAGTGGATGAGGCGAGGTCGGGCATCGTTTTCATGCCATGTGCCAGGGCGTATTCTGTGGTGCAATCGATTAGCAATTGATATGGTGTCGAACACGACGATCAGCTCCGTAAGGAGACAAGATGTACCTTGGATGTAGAAGAATGGTATGTACAAGCCAAGGAAACCCGTGAACGATGCCACGGCGAAGACATTGAATGGTGCATTGCGGAAAGCGTCAGCGTCGAACATCTTTCGTGGCTTGGGTAGCTTGTGTGGTCGAAGCAAAACCGCTGAGATGGTCAAAGGTACCCAGCATGATGAAAGCAACAGTTCTTGTCGCCCAGCCAGCGCTGACGGATGGCTGCATTGTGCGAAAGATCTCGCTATAAATGATGGCGCCTATATACAATGTCAGCCAAATCACATGTCAACTCAAGCTACCTCAGTCTAACCAATACTTCCTCCGCTCTGTGCTAGACCGAGTGCCATCCAACGATGTCGTTTGAACGTCAAGGCCAGCTGGCCAACAGCAACGATGAAGAGACAACCATGGCCCAAACCTACGCATACGCCTTGGCACAACATGAGCTGCCAGTAGTCTGTTGCAATACTCGTCATCATCATGCCAAAGACATCGAGGAGCAGGCCGCCGCATGTGAGAGCACGAGCATAGCCTCTGTCGAACAAGGGACCCGTAATGATCAACGTCCCAAGAATGAGGAAGCCTTGTAGCGAACCGATCCAAGAAATCTGGCTATTCGTACGTCTTAAGATGTCCGTACTGACATAGTAGGTCTGGTAGGCGCCATAAGTATTGAGTACCGCCCACGTATTGAAAGTGAGGAAGAAGGCAACAACGATCTGTGATAATGCCGCCCAATTCGTCTCAGAAGTGTCTTTTTGAACCCCAGCAGTCTGACTCTCAATCTCCTCTTCCTGCTTTGAGCCAACAGCAGGTGCCTCTGTCAGGTCGTGATCTGGAGTCGACTTGAAAGAGGCGCGGTCGATCGTGCTGTCCTTATCGTCCTCGGAATATCTTATGGTCATCTTGTATAATTGTCTAGTGTGAGGTTCCAGCAAGAAGGATGTACGATGCAGGTGTCATGAGAGATTATTACTGTTCAATGCTACGATACAGCCCACGGGAGGAGAAAGAGCAGTTTATGATGATATCTCACCGTTCTTGATCGATGACCTGTTAGCGTCCATCGCCAGCATAACGTGGGTCGTGAATGTCCACCTCGTATCGTCCAAGCAGGCAAAGATGGCATGCTTCGAGGCCATTGAATTGAAATATGCGTGAACCAGCGGCTAAAGGAGCCTCGAAAGCCAGTCAGCATTCTACCATGCGACGCTGATATGAGAGCACTTCATGCAGGGAGTCGATGACCATGCTGCACATATGTACTAGAGGGTGGATCGTGAGGCATAAAACAGGCCGATCATCGTATGCAAAGACCTGTATAAGGATACGAAAACTTAATGCTGCTGATCTTAGCTTGCTTCTCCAACGGAGGTCGTTGTTGAGGATCCACATAATTGTAGCAATAGCTTTTAGAGTGGCTTGATTGTTGGTGCCATGACCGACGATATTAGTGCATAATCGACGTGGCCCAGCAATGTGTAACTACTGGCCGATACATGCCGTTCAGAAGTCTATCACCAAGTGGAATAACAGCCAGGCGGACCATGGTTCACCGCGGTTCGAAGTAGCGATGTGAGGCCCGGAGATCGTGCAATATAAGCGTCTCGGAACGCGCGATGGGGCGCGGGAGCGGGCCATTGCGAGGTCTCACTGGCCAGATATCTGGATCTGCCATTAGCAGTAAAGCATATCTCGCTCTGCTTTGCCTGTTATTTAACTTGTTTCCAGTCTCTTTTAACTGAAGTACGCGAATGATGGATTGCGGTCCAGCTCGAGCATCAAGGCGTTCCGGCTTATTTCTTGGCGATGATGTGTTCAGCGTACTCACGGTCTTAGATTCGAAGGCACCGGATTGTCCAGGCTCCTGGCTAGGTGGTGGCATCTCACCTCAAGAAGAGCAAATGGCGGTTTTGAGCGGCATGCCCTCGGATCAGAGAACGTTTGAGCATGCAAAGGAGTGGGTCGCCATAGCTGCGACGTGGAGCTTGCTGCTGCTGATGTACGTAAGTGTGTTTGCCTTGGTCGGTATGCTGCAGACTTAGTTCAGTGTTTGAATGCATCGAGCAGGCCTTAGAAGCTGTTGGAATTCTAACACGTATCTTCCTCTCCGCCAGCGTAGCCCGTTGGCATGCTCGCTACATAATGGCATACAGTTCATGGCGTGTCTTGCTGCAAATTCTTAGACCTAGGTGGCTAGATTGGTTGTGAACTGTATGGAGTGCAGACCATGATTCTCGGTGATCTTACACTGTGTGTGGCGATCAGTCAATTGCCTTTTGCCCAGCGGTCAATCCAGCGCCGGCCCATAGCGGTGGATGATTGCAGCGACGAATAGCTACGACTGCGAAAGGCAACGGCTAGGGTAGAACATGATGCCAGCCAAAATCGAGTTCATAACATCAATGGACTGAACACTTTCTCAGGCTCGGTCTCACATTCCTTCCTTCCCCTTCGTACAGATTTCGCTTAGGGAGGTCATCAGCAACGTCGGTCACCCTCTAATTGGAGGCTTTCGGGAGTTTGAGGACCTGACGGATAGCATCGAGCACCTCACGAAATGCATGACATGTCTCCCAGGACTTGAGGAGCCCACAAGCCGCAGTAGTAAGGACACATGCGATCTCGACTCGAGTCCACTGTCGACAGCTTGTTCTCAAGCATGGATCCAGGGGCGAGCTCCACTTTACAGTAAGAGGACGAAGATTCGATGATTCTATTACATTAGCTGATCAACTTGTTCCTGCCTCTTATCAGAAAATGGGGCAGAAGTGCTCAGTCTCCAAGTTGATTGTGCGATGTTTGAAATGAAAATCTCTGTCGCAGAGGACCAGAAAGCCAAGCGCTAAGGGACTATTTGGATAGGCCCAGATCTCCGGGCGCTGGTGAGAGAGTTGTTCGCATCAACGGTGTGATAATACCACACTACCTCGCCAAGCTGATTGAATTGGTGGGTACGGTCACTGGTCCGGGACCGAGTGGTGTGCTGAAGTTTTGCCCACCAGCTAACGACCTGGAAGCTGGCAATAGCCGTCCTACCAGAAGTTCACCGCGATGCGGACATGCAATTCGTGAACGAGGTCATCGGCCACACTCGAAATAACACCGTTCCGGCTGATTGCCATTGATGGAGTCGACACAAAGCATCGTCAAAATCAAGGAGGTCCGCCAGGGTGACTATATCTCTCCGGCTTGATCTTCACCACCGAAGAGTACGGGCGTAATGTACTCAGTCCCCGACAGAGAGTGATCTGGAGCCCTCGCATGCTCAGTCGACCGTAATAGCACATGCTCACGCATTTGAAATACCCTCCATCATCGACATGGCATGTACAGCATTTGAGTCAGTTGAAGGACGAGCGGTCCTCAAAACACAAGTCCTGGCAGGCCGGAACCTATGCTCCACAGGCAAGTAATGTCTACGACCGGCCCAAATCAAAACGGTCCAGAACGGGGTGGCACCTACCGAGGAGGAGCTCACATGGGCTTTTCGTGTGTTAACAGTACTGGGAGAAAATCCGAGAGGCATAGTCTCTAAACGGCAAAGTCGTTAGTGTTGCCCCAGTGGCAGGCGTCAAGATTCTCAAGCAGGAGGTCGAGGATTCCGGGGTGGATGAATACTACTGATCTGGAGCGAACCTAGGTACATCAGGACCTAGAGCAGGTCACACTCTCTCGAGTCTGTATACCGAGCAATTCCAGAATAGTTCGTGGTGGTATTTGCCGATGTGTCGGCTTGGTGTCAGCAAAGCCATGGTACATCTAGCCCGACTGCGTTTCAAGCTTCGGGTTCTGTCTCCATGCTGCTCCCGATGGTAATGTCTCATTGCTGCTCCCGTTGGTCGATGAAGGAATATCAATGTCCATGGAGGACATCAAGCTCCCGTGATTGCCGCGGGTTTATGGTGCAGGTCGCTGCCATCAGTCTTCTCATTGCGTAATGCTCCATTTCCACCTTGGATCTCGTTTTGACGCCACAAACAATGCTGCACTGAGTACTGAGTTCTTGTATCTCCTTCGACCAGACTCATGTGAAGTTGTATTGCCAAACCACGAGTCTGTCAGCCAATCGGCTCTCGGGTAGAGCTTATCGGGCTTAGAGATGAATGGTGAACTCTGTTCACCGGCGTCCTTGGCCGACATCACCTTCCTTGATAAACAAGCAAAGCATCCTATTGCGAGCTCGACAGGCTGTTCGAGTATTGCTTGGTCGACACTAGCAGGTGAGCGTGTTCGTTGAGCTAGATGATGCCAGGGCGGATTATGTGAGATCCTGCGGCCTTACGAGCCTTCTCTGCGTCATCTTGCGACTGCCATAGATTTTTGGCTTTGCTGTAGGTATCTTTCACGTTCCTCAGATCACATTTACCATTAGCACTCGAAGCAAGCATCGAGACCAGGCATTCACTCGCAGCTTCACAGCTTCGAACATGCCTGAGCAACTCCACTCTACCGGCCGTGGTGGTGAGTCGTAACCGCACTGAGATGACCGACATGGAGGCTGATCACAGCTTGCCAGGCGCCGGGAACATTGGCGAGGACACGACTCAGTATGTCGACGGAGGTATCACGCGCGAAGGTGTACTGGGAGAGTCGTCCCGAGGCGAGTACAGCGCAGGGCGCGGCGGAGCTGGCAACATGATCGAGTCTCCAAGAACCGGCACACCTGTCGCACATTCTCAGGATGTAGTGACTGAGCCCTCCATGAGGACGGCAGAAGGGCATGAGAACTTCCACACCGGTCGAGGTGGAGGCGGTAACGTGCACAAAGACAAATATGGTGGACACAGCCATGCGCAGGGCGGCGAGCAGAGCAATATTGTGGACAAGGCTAAACATGCCCTTGGTATGGATAAGAAGAAGGAGCATGAGCACACGACGACAACACAATGATTGGTGAATGTACGTTTTGTAGCGATCGACGAAATTCTAATATACATATGCCGTACATCGAACAACACAATAACCGACACAAACATAATAACCTTCAGAAACGTAACAGGGAGACAGGGGCATGAAGGACACTGACATGATTGAACTAGAAAGCACTGCTTGGAGAGGCATACACATCAAGACCCTTTCCACGCAGCAAGCGTTTCACAAAAGCAGTAGGCTCCATCCACCACGCTCAAGGCCATATTGCCCGCACCACTCGCTGCTCGATCAACCCATCACGACCGAGCACCCGACTCATGCCGTCATCAAACGCAATGCCGGTTTCAGCATGTGTCACATACCACGGATCATTGACTCTGCCCTGGCCACTCCACCACTCATTCCTAGCCAAAGCTATTGCATAGCTCATGGGACTCCAGATTGGTCCTACAAACACGCTGCTCCTCCTCAGCACTTCGTAGTCGACCAGCTTCTGTTGTCGCGGAGTCAAGCTTTTCAGCGTGTTGACGTCGCTGTCCGTGAGGACACTGAACTTGGTGATGGCAATGATTGGCGGAGATAGGTATGCAGCTTTCTGCTTGAGCCTGGCCAACTCTGTGACATTCTCGGAGGCCGTGTAAACGACATGAGAATTGTGTTGTGCGGCATATGCGAGCAGAGCATCGGCCTGCGCCGAGAATCCTGAATATGCTTCACCGTTCTTCGAGCTCTCGGCATCGTAGTCGAAGGTGTGTAGATATGCACCGACAAATGCCTGCGAAGGTATGACCTCTCTCGCGTTGATCTTGAGCCACGGATACATCGCAGCGCTTGCTTTTACGACCGTAGCAGCAAGTCTGCGGACATCCTCGTTGCTACGCAAGAGCTGACCAAAGTTGCGCCTGAAGTTGCTCGGTGTGCTCGAGTATCCACTGACCATAGACTTCGCTCCAAGCTGACCAATGTCGCCCGTCCTCCACTCGTTGTGTTGACGCCCTCCTTGAGCCAAGCATCTAGGTCGTGCAAAAAATCGTCCTTTGTATTGCCCTTGCCAATATCTATTCTGCGACTGTATGGCGTATACGTTCTCGGTAGCGACACCATATCCTCCATCTCCGCTCCTGGCGTATAAACCGTCATCTGCGGGCAAGCTTGTCCAATAGCTTCCAAAAACCATGTCCGATCGAACAACATCCCAAAGTCCGGCAACTCGACAGCCTTTCCTTCCTCATTGAAACCCGCTCGCTCCTCAGCGTACGGGAGGACGATCGATGCGCTAGCCTCGATAGCATAGAAGATGAAGTCGAGGACACTGCTTCGTAGTTCTGCCACATCACCTCGTGGGCCGCCTTCGAGATTGAATATCAGATCTGATCGCCATGTTGACCGTTTACAGTGTGCTGCGATTGGCGAAGGATCAAACGGCTGGATGAGATCTCTGTCCAGCCAGTCCTGGATGAAGGTGAGAAAGCTACCACCCATTCCGCCGCCGTAGGGATGACGGATGCGATATTGGTACGAACCAAAATATAACGGCGCCAAGGTCACAACAAGCGCCACGGCGTAGAAAGCGGGCGGCTTGTTGGTGAGCTGTTTGACATACATCGTGGCATATCCTCAAGAGAACTCGACATGGTCTCAAGGAACGATGAAGTGGTAGTGAGGTCGTCCAATGCCTTGCATGAGAGCCTACATTCCAGCCACTCGACAACCTACATTGAGCCAGACCAGTAGCATTAATTCCATTCATTACTCATCTATCGTACAATAAGCACTTAGCCCGTCCTTCGATTCATCTCACCCGGTCCTCTAGATACCGAAGGCGCAGGCGTGGTGAGATGGCTTCGATGCTCACCCGCCGTAGCAGCAAGACTATCCATATCCGTATCGCCAGACTCGTCGCGCCTCAGCGAAGCTACGGGAGCAGCTCTACCACCAAACTTTTCCATATTCTCGGTCGTCAAAGGATGGCCAGTATCAGACCCACCATGAGACTTCCCAGTCTTGGTCTTTGGATCCTCGCCAGCCTCGAGCAAAACGTCATCTCGTAACGTAATGGCTTTCTCTTCTGCTTTCTGCCGCCGGATGGCAATATCGTCCGGTGCTTCCGAGGATCGCGCAAGAGCATTGCGGTGGTATGTTTCCAGTCGATCTAGCTCGGAAGTCAGCTGGTCCTGTGGTGATACCGTCGAGCCTTCGGACATGAAAGACGATTTGTTCCTGTTGGGCGTGGGACGTTTGATCTTCGGATCGCCCGGTCCCATTACATTCGAAGCAGCAGCTTCGGCTCGTTTTCGCTTGCCTTCTATGGCCCACTTCACGAGCATGCGCTCCAGGTTCGGCTTCTTGACCGGCTTGGCGAGGTAGTCATCCATGCCAGCGATCTGACATTTCTCCCGATCTCCTTGGATCGCAGATGCTGTCATTGCTATGATTGGCGTGTTACGTATCGCAGGCTGTGCCACGAAATGATGCCCATTGCGGATCGTGTACGTCGCTCTGTACCCATCCAAGATGGGCATTTGAACGTCCATAAGGATAATGTCGGGCCGTGGATACTCGGCGGATGCAGGCTCTTGAAGATACTGGAGGCATTCTGCTCCATTCCAGACAGCCTTGACGGGAAAGCCAAGCTTAGCCACAGTCTTGAGAGCAATTTGCTGATTGATGGGGTTGTCCTCCACGACCAAGACCTGACAATTCTTGCGGTCCTGGGCGTTCAATTCTGGTAAGGGCTCATCTACTGGCCAAGGAGACAAGCCGCTCATGTAGGCAGATGTCGAGCCATCACGTCGACCCAATGACTTACCAGGTGTAGTCGGCGTAGGTGGTCCAGTCTCGGAGGCAGGGCGCGAGACAGAGACCTCGGATGCCAGCCGATCGGGTATCGAGCCCAGAGGAACTGGTCCACCACTTTGATACGGTGTTTTATTGAACCGAATCCAGAACGTTGCGGTCGTGCCAACACCAAGTCTCGACTCTAGGTTGATCTTACCTTGCATCAGCTCCACCAGGTTTTTGCTGATGGTGAGACCTAACCCGGTACCGCCGAATCGTCTTGCGGTCGAGCTGTCTGCTTGTGAGAAAGGCTTGAAGAGTCGCTTCCTAACCTCCTCCTCAATGCCTATGCCTGTATCACAGACCGTGAAATGTACTTCGACCGCGTCATCCGTTTCCTTTTGCACTCTCACACGCATGGTAACGCTGCCCTCAGAAGTGAACTTGATCGAGTTCGTGAGCAGATTCGTCATGACCTGCCGTAGCCGCCCAGGATCGCCCATGACTTTCCACGAAGTCATCTCTTGTATGTCCGCAATATACTGCAGACCCTTGCGTTCTGCAGCGAAGCTCAACATCTTGTTGACATCTCTAATGACCACAGCCAAGTCGAACTGCACTTCTTCGATATCAAGCCGTCCGCTTTCGACTTTTGAGAAATCCAGGATGTCGTTGATCACCGTAAGCAGCCCATTGGCACTACGCTGGATATTCTCAGCACACTCTCGCTGCTCCTTTGTCAACCCACCACCCTCATCATCCAGTAGCAGCTCAGACATTCCAATAACACCAGCAATAGGCGTACGAATCTCATGAGACATATTTGCCAAGAACTGACTCTTCATCTTACTCGCCTCCTTCGCCGCCACGCTCTGCGCCATCAGCCTGGAGTTCTCCTGGTCTCGCTCCTTGAGTGCTTCGTGAGCTTGCTTCATATCTGTGACGTCCAGACTGACGCCGACCACGCCGTCAATGAACGCCTCGCCTTGGAGATCACCTTTCCGCTCATTCTTTATTAGCGGGAACAACCGCGTGTTGAACCATGTATCGGTCGATGCAATCGGAACTTCGATCGTGCGATCAGGGACACGACCATGCATGACGTCGTCAATGGCAGCCATGTACGGTGCCATTTCATTCTGCCGCCCTTGCTCAATGAAGATATCCTTTAGATCCATCCCGTGGAAATGCGTCTTGGGCACACCAGCGGCAGGCTCGTACATCGACCGGCCTTCATACAAAGTGAGCTTGGTCTCGGTATTGACAGCCCATAGTGTGATCCGTGCGTGCTCGATAACCCGTTCCAGACTCTCTCGCATCTGATGAGCTTGCTCGCGCATGATAACTTGCTCGTCAATATCGGTGCACGTGCCGAACCACTTCACGATCTTGCCCTCCTCGTCCCTCATCGGGACAGCACGGCCCAACATCCACCGCCATTCTCCTTGCGCACTCATGCAGCGGTATTCAGTCCGATACTCGTCTCCAGTAGCCAGACTATGCGCCCACCGCGGCTTCGCCACTTCCAGATCATCAGGATGGAAAGCATTCAGCCAACCCAGGCCATGGCTCTGCTCCTCTGTCAATCCAGTATATGAGTACCACCGGTCGCTGTAATAATCGTGGTTCCCTTCCTCATCCGTACGCCAGATCATCTGAGGTATCATATTACAAATATCCTCAAACTGTTCTTCATTCACTTTCTGCTGTCGTTTTATGGTCGTTGTGAACTCCGTGACATCATGGAAAAGAACCAGACCACCCAGAAACTCGCCTTTCTCATCTAGCATGGCTTGCCCAGAGACATCGAATAGTAGACGGCTGCCGTCTTTAGCACTGTACATGCCAACTCGATAATGCTCAAAGCTCTGCTGCTCTCGCATAAGCTTCATGATAGGGAAGTCCTCAAGTGGTATCTCATCCGAAAAGTCCTCTTTGTAAAGCACGTATCTGGACAGAAAGTCGCGCGCTTGCTCATTGCTGTCAAATTGGCCATCTTCTAGCCACGGGTATATCAGCTTGATGGCTGCTTTGTTAGGTAGACCAAAGCTTTCGTCTTTCCATAGCGCATACGCTGGTATGGACATGGAGTTGAGAATGGCGTCTTTCAGCCTGTTGGTCTTGCTGAAGACTGACGGAGCAGACGCTGAGGTGGTCTTCGAAGGCGGTCCTCGAGGCGGGTAATCCAGAAGCGGCTTCGAGTGCGGACTGGCGAGCGCTGAGTGTGTAGTGGGAGTAGTGCTTGTGCTTTGCGACTTCCGTTGGCCAGAAGAGCCGGAGCTCGAGTTTGAATCCAAGCCTGATGCGATAGATTGTGCTGTGAACGAGGTAGGCGTTCTGGCGACAGTACGAGAAGTTGTCCTGGGTGCGTTTAGCTGTGGCTGTTCCGTATGCGCAGCGGTGAATGTAAGAGTAAAATATTGCTCGTCCTCGGTCGCCCACACAGACACTATCATGGTAGCCTGCACGTGACACGAAACATCGTGTCGGCTTGTCTGTGGCAAGCCAGTGGTGGGATCGCGATCAGTAGAGAAGACGACGTCGATGATGGCGTCGTGTACTTCAGTCCGAGACGCGCCAGACTGACTCATACGTGTGGATGAGGCTCGCGACGAGGGTCGTCTACGTTCGAGAGGCTCCCTGTCCCTGCCTTTACGCTTGTGATGGGTGTTGAGTTGAGTACTACTGGTCTGTGCCCTCGAGGCATCGTCGACAATGGATTCGAGAGTATCCTCCCATGCCATAAAGACAGCATTACCGTTCTGTAGCATATCCACCCCGAGCTGTGCCAACGTAGTCCCGTATAGCACGTCTGTCGCACTCCTGATTTCCATAGTAGCAGTGCGCGCCAAGCTTTCCACTTCAGTCTCCTCGTCCGCAGCCTCCTCGCTCAACGCATTGATCTCAACCCCGAACAGGCGACCCATGGCCTCATTAGCCAGGACAACAGTCTTGGCGCTGGACAGAACTAAGACTGGCATGGGCAAATATTGCAAGGCAGTGAAGGCCATATCCGTCTTCATCTGGGATGGCGGTATCTTGATAGACAGTCCACCCCAGGTAGGGGATATACCACTTTGTACACTGCCATTGCGCCCGTCGGCAGAAAAGTAATCGTCGGCTTCGAGCTCATCTTGTGTTCTCTCACCTATCCTCTTTGCCGTGGCGAAATCTTCGAATGAAACCCTACCCCTCGACATCCCTACAGGATCCTCCATGTTGACGGTGCTCTTCCTCCTGCTTCCGCTATCGCGAAGGCCACCGCCCTGATCTCCGTATCTGAATTTCTGCGCTCATCAGTCCAGTGCAGCCGGCTATGCAAGGTGTGTGAAATGGGGCCGGAGTGTGTAAGGGTGGTCCTGAAGGAAGTTGGGCACAAGTCCACAGAATATCACGAGATCAACAATGAGACACTCTACATTACCCCCCACCGCTCATGTTTGTGAGCAGTCGAACAAAGCGCGGATTGATGTCGCTTCGGCTTCTCGACCCAGTGATGATTAAGGTTCAACGGTGCACACAAAAAAGAGAGGGATGGACAGCACGATCTTGTGATGGGCTGTACGTTTGCTTGTGGATCTGTATGGAGGCCTCGCACTGCGCGCATCGCTGCGACTCGAGGGCTGCGCATTTGCATTGCCAAATCGCTCGCTCTTCTTTCCTCACAAAGCAGATGGTGTCGAAATCCAAACACTTTGGAGATGCACATCAGCGATGACGCCCGATCGCGCGCCTTCGGTAGTTCTAGCCCTAGCTCCCGTACCACATCCGAGGTTTACGAGCAGAGAATACGGTGGTAGAGTACTGGCAGAGCCTCATCAAGTCATCGAGCGCCAACAGTCTCGATTGACGGGGTGGCTTCGTGGTCATCTTTGATAGTCGTCGCATTCACAGCGATGTCAAAGTCACGAGCAGGTGGTCCGTCTGCTGACTGTAATATTAATCCGAGTTGTGTTGCTTGGTAAGAGCATCTGCTAGAGCGTTTCCAAAATCTTCTATTCCAGGCACAAACATCCTACGTGGCTGCGCTGCAAAACGCCACACCAACAACATCTCCTACTGTACACCACCTGAGACAAGACAGTCCTATCACTCTCTGTATTATTGCTGACTTTGAAGCACTAACCCACCAGACATACACCACGTCGCCTGACAACGGCAACCCTGGACCTCGAAAGCGATGCTGTTATAGCAGGTAAAGAACTCTGTCTCTCCCGTACTGGGAAAGCGCTCCTTGGCTCCTTCCCCTGCATAAAGTGCACACTCTGACAGGACCATCCCATCTTGCCACTCCATTGACCACATCCCAGCATAGTGCACAATGGTCGAACCCTCGTATACTGGACGCAATCGAACGTCTGCTAAGGGCGGCCCAAGTGGCGTGCAACGGTCATATGCATCAGAGTTCAGGGAGACAGAAGCACTCTTCAACAGTTACGAGCACCTTCAAGGACTTCAACGCGGTGATGCTGCCCTCAAGATGTTGCGCCAAGTCGCGTCACTTGTCAAGCCCATCATGCGGAAACGAGGTTGGAAGGTGCAAATCCTGGCCGAATTCCTGCCTGCCGAACAGAATCTACTAGGCCTCAATATCAATCGAGGGTACAAGATCTGCATACGTCTGCGCTATCACAACAATCCTGATCTGTTTCTGCCAATTGAGCAAGTCGTCGATACGATGCTTCACGAATTGTCGCACAACGTATGGGGCGAGCACGACAGTAATTTCCATCGATTGTGGGATGAACTACGCGACGAGCACGAGACTCTCATTCGCAAAGGCTATACAGGTGAAGGCTTCCTGTCAGAAGGTCACAAAGTGGGAGGTGTCGGCCGGCATGGCATACCGCCACCGCATGAGATGCGCCAACTCGCCAGAGCAAGCGCAGAGAAACGACAGTCACGCGGCACGCTCAGCAAAGGGTCTGGCCAACGGCTGGGTGGGACTCCACTGCATGCACATGGTGGCGACGTACGGTCTGTGATCGCCAGCTCCGTCTTGCGGCGGAACACGGTTGACAGGGGTTGCGCGTCAGGGCGACAGGATGCTACGGCGCTTGCTGATCAATCTGCCAACAGCACATTCAAAACAAAGGCTGAAGAAGACGATGCCAATAATCGAGCGATAGCGCAAGCGCTGTTCGAACTGATGGAGCAGGAAGAAGAGCGCAACATTAGGAACGGCACCTTTTCTACTGCTCCCACAGGAGGCGGGCTTGCTTGGGACCCGAAGAATGGACTGTACGATCCTAGCAAGGCCAAGCCATCGCCAGTCAGTCCACAGCAACCCAGTGAGGAAGAGCAGCTCAAGTGGGCCATGGAGGCAAGTCTGGCATCCGAGCAGCATGATCTCGGTCCAACTCATGGCATGTCACCTGTGTCGCCACTATCGCCTGTGCATCCGGCTCGGCCAATATCGCTGAACGAAATCGCGGACACACCGGCCTCTTCAGTGCGCTCTGCCAGGTCAGCCACGAGAGCTTCTCACGAGGCATTCGTAATCAAGATCGAAGACGATGACGACGACGTGGCCGAACCAGCTGTGCGAGACATTACTAACAGACCTGTATCACGGCCAACTCGAGCTCCCTTAGCGGCAGTGCGAGACATACCACCACGTCAACAGACCTTGCGGTCACCCGTCGCGATCGACATATCCGAGCCCTTCAACCCAGATGAATGGACATGCGATACCTGCACCTGTATTAATCCGATGCAATTTCTGGCTTGCGACGCATGCGGTAGTGAGCGGCCACAAGGAGCTCTTCCGGCTTCTGCAGTCACGACCGTTTCCAGAAGTGGTGATGGTGTGAGCCATACGAATAGAAGTGCTGCGACGAGCACTCCTCGCTGGACGGTTCCGAGAGCTGCTCAGGACCAGAGTCTTGGATGGAACTGTGCGAGGTGTGGGTCCTGGCATGAGCATAAGTGGTGGACTTGTTCGGCTTGTGGGTTGATGAAGAGTGCTAGCTGAGCATGGTGTTTGCACATCGTTCTGTGTCAACCTGGAGAACCAATAAGTATCACCGATTTAAGCCACGTCGTACCTCCGAGCTGGACGCTACGACGGTCGCACTTACGGCAGATGCAAAAATCATGCACAATCTCGACACACCGAAAGTTCATCAAGCCTCAGATGAAGAGCTTACGCAGTACGCCTGCATTAGTCAAGGCAAAGTTACACAATATAGTACAAGCAGTTTGAAGCAGCTAGGAGGGACAACCACTTCACTTCTTGCGCGCAACCGCTCTCAATCTAGTATATCCCAACCACTTCGACCCGTCCTCTTCTCTCGTAACGATCGACTCGACGATATCACTGACCTCCCTCAACACTGCTTCTCTCTTTCCCTCCTCCACCGCCTCCAAGAACTTTGCGCCCATCAATCTCAACCACCCCATCACACCACCACTCCCATCTGCGTTGTCAGGATTACACTTCGTAGGTCTATACTCCAGCTCGCACTTCTCGACCTCAAACCCGATATCCGTCAACGTCTTGGTCATCCAGTCCGGACCAGGAAAAAACCAAGGACAAGCTTCTCGTGCTTGCTGGACCGACAAACCCGCATGTATCAGTGCCGCCGTAAACGCCGCATGGACTTCAGCAACATTTCCCGCCCCACCCTGTTCAAAAATAAGTCTACCACCCTTCTTCAGCGCCTTATGGGCATTCTCAAACACCCCTACCCTCGTCTCCGGGTTTCGTAAGATCCAGTGCAAAGCAGCATTACTAAACACCTTATCCCAGCTCCCGTCGACAGCCTCGGGACAGTCCTGTAACTTCGTGCAATCCTGTAACTTGAAAGTGCAATTCTTGCTCGCGTGGTTCTTCTGCGCGGACTGGATGAACGAAGGTGAAGCATCTAGACCTAAGACTTGACCGGATGAGGCGGCGGCGGCGATTTGGGCGGTCAAAGGGCCATCGCCACAGCCTATGTCGAGGACTCGGTCCGTGGGTTGGACGTCGAGGTAGGAGACCACGGTTGATGTTAGTTTGGGGACGAAGCCGGCTGCGTTTTGGTACTTTTCTGCCGACCAGTGATCTTTATTGCTAGTTGCCATGCTTTCAGTCGTTCGTGCTGTTGGATTTGACCCAGATACAGCACACGTATCTTTTTCCTTGATGTTTCTCTCAATGCATACTGTTGCAGCTGTGAGGGTCGAGCTCCGAAGTCGGCGCCAGCAGGATGAGGAGAGCTCCAAACCTATCTAGTATCATTACAACGATCCTCGAGCATACATCGGCAGCTAACAATGTCTTGTGCTACTATTACTGCGAACAGATCTAATGGTCTCATTAACACTACTGTAAAACTCTAGGTCTATGGCGCAACTTCTCCTCGCTGTCGTATGTATCTCTCACGCCAGCATACATCTTTCCAGGTATGAGGTCTGTAACGGACTCACTGGTGAAACAACAGTGGCCGATATCATGACTACCCTCGCTCAGCACCTCCCCCCATCGAACAGGTAAATATGCAGCGTCGTCGTCGTATTGGGGACGATGAGCTGCGGCCGCCAATGCGACACTGCAGGACCCTGCAACTGGTACGGAGCTTGCGAACTTCCTGTATCCCATGCCCATGGCGAAAAGCAACATGGCAATTCCAAGCATAATCACCAGCAGAATCGGTAGACACGAGTACCTGGAAGGACGACTTAGCATATCATTCGACCAACGCTCGCTGCGGGATGGCATCTCTCGCTTACCCAATCTCCGAGTACTCTGCCTGGTCGCTCCCCTGACCTCCGTATACGTTTAATCGTGCCAAGAAGATGCTTTGACTGATCAACCAATGTAGCGTGCCCGACGCTATCAACAGTGGTATACTGTACGTATACGGCAAGTTGAGGTAATAGGTGGAGCGCTGTTGGCCATGTGACGTCGTCACACGGAGTGGTTTCCGTCGACCATCCATGGCGTATTTGCTATACTCATGGCATAACAACATCGATGTCAACAAGCCGTTGTAGGTGAGATACAAGAAGCTGACGACAGCTTGAGGCAAGTTTGCAAGCAAAACGGCCGTGACAAGACCGCCGGCTCCGTCCTGAGGCAGTCCAACACTGAGCAGGGCTCGTGAGTCAACGGCGCCAAAGCCAAGGTCAAAGACCGAGGAGCCTGTGCCCAAGTACTGCCCGATGTTAGACGCTCCAGCTCCAAGTAAGCTGGCACCTGTGATCAAGGCGACTAAGCAAAGTCCCATGGTGATAACCCATCGTTTGATACTTGCACCAGCGAACCATCGGCGTCTGAGTGGTGCGTAGTAGGTGACCGCGGGAGGCTTGAGGTTGGGAGGTTCCGGAGGAGCTTGACCAAAGAATCGTCGTATCACGGCATTAGTGTCTAAAGACTCCTGCTTATGGGTACGCAGACGCCAGCGTAACGGTCCCTCCTCGACATCGACCTTGGCCATCAAGCAACGACCTTTGGTCAGCTCGTCTGGCCGTTCAAGGAAACTGCTTACTGCGTCTCCAATAGTGACCAACGTTGACTCCCTTTGCCTGTAAAGTGTCATGAACATGCAAAGACTCTTCGCGGCGTTCATAAGAATCACCGTGACGAGGATTTGTACACTGAACTGCAGCTTGCAATGAGGTGGAGTGATTGCGGCAAGACAGTATTCAATTTTGGCACCATTAACAGTCCAGTTCGTAGCATTCTTTCTCGCGGTGGGTATGTCGCATGATTCCTGGTATGAGCTTACCGAGAGGTCGTTGCAGATCCAGAAGTAGCTAGGATACCCGCCACTCTGTGGGTCGTACTCCGTTTGTTGCTCCCAGAACACTGTATCATTCGTAGTATTCCTTCGCTCGCTTGTGATAATCAAAACATGGTTGTACGCGGCGACAAATGACGTACCATACGCCGCGATACAATCGCTGTTGCTCAGGTTGGCCACGGCAGAGCTGTTGTGCAGGTTGTTTTGGAAGGAACTCTGCATGCTTTGCAGTTGGCTGTAAGCGTCGGAAGAGATTGTCGAATTGTAGTGATTGGGCCATTCGTTGTACCTGTTGTTGAATGCGCCGCCGTCGAGGAAGTCCGTGTTGACAACAGCCGCGGTGTACTCGTTCGTACCCAGACTTTTGAAGATTGCAGAGTTGTAGAGCAGATGTATCGGGATACTTGACAACGCCAAACCCCACCACAATAGCCGTCTCGTCCAGCGAATCCGCCAAATGTTCCTCACTGACGCCACGCCAATATCCAACCAATCGCCTTTGGCATGTGCTTCATCAATCTCCTTCCGCGTCGGAGAGCAAAGACATTGCATGGTGTAGTTCGAGGCACTCAGCAAGATCGAGCTCAAGGCGTTGATCAGAATATGCAGCCAGGTCGTCCAGCTATTCACGACCTCACAACTACCCTCGTATGCCGTGCCCACTCCGCCGTTTGACCCAAACTTCGAGATGGCGACTATGGTGAGGATGAGGTTAAGCAACAAGACGCTAAAAGCGGTCCAGGCTGCGCAAGTGACACCAAACCTCCATCCTTGTAACTTCTTCCTCCTCTCTCTGTTGCTCTGTGACGTTGGTGCAAGCGAGACAGGTCGGAGGGAGACATCATCGGCATTCAAGCCTTTCTTGTTGTCGCGGTTGATGAGGAACTCATTGTCGTTGCTTAAACCGTCCCAGAAATTGGTGGGTGTGCTATAGGTCGGGGCACTGCGTTCGATTGGTCAACGCGCTACTCATGTTCTGGGGATTTGTGCTATGCGTACCGCGACTTGGGTACTGCCGTGAGCTCGATACCATAGTCCCTGCTAGGCCCCTCCATTGGGTTGGGGCCCCAGCAAAGTTTGGGTTCGGTTTGGTTTGGGGTTTAATATTTAGGGAACCGTTTTCGAATTTAGGGCCCTAAGTATTTAAACCGAATATAATTTAGGGCCCTAAATTGGATTTAGGTTATTAAATTAGTATATAAAAGAGAGAAGCACGTAATTATATATTATAGCGGTATAGTACTATATATATATAGATATAATATATAATAGATATTTAAATATATAATATCGATTTTAGATAGTAAGGTAGTTTAGTATAGAGGCTATTAACTATTTATAGGGCGTAGACTATATACTAACTACTTACTAACTACTCCCTAACTATAGTCGTTAACTATACTAAGTACTATACTAAGTACGCCTATACTAGCTCTTACTTAGTACTTATACGCGTTTAAAGTCGCGCGACTATAGCCGACTATATACTAACTATATACTAATTATAAGTAAGTATAGCAAAATTCTCTATCTTTTTCTATCTAGCCTAGTCTAGCTAACGTAGCCTTCTAGTATAGAAATCTATAAGTCCCTTAAAAGTAGTATACTTATTTAATATTCTAATAAGTAGCTATATATCTTTTAATTCAATTATTATCTTCTTAATATAAATTATAAAGATATTAACGTCTATACTTCTATTAGCGCTATTATATAAAGAAAGAAGAATTCTATACTTTTAAAGTAAGATACTAGGAATACCTCTATAGCCTCTTATAATACTAAAAGAGTACTTACCTAGAATCTTATATTAATCTAATACTTATATACGATCTTACGTATAAGACGTTAGAATAGAAGCTTTAGTATTAGAAGATCTATTAACTTCTAATAGCGTCTAATTTCTTAGAGTACTATAGCTATATTAGTAGCTAACTATATACTAATTATATACTAAATAGATAGAAGACTTACTACTAGCCTTATACCTATAAGGTTTCTTTACTTCTATAGAAGCTTTTTCTTTATTTATAGTACTTATAGGTACTTTATAGGGTACTTTACGTAGTACTAGCTTAGTCGAAGGTCTCTTACTAGCCTACTTATATACTATAGATCTAGAAGGTTGTTTTTTTAGGCGTCTTAGCGATTTGCCGCTAATAGAGTCGAGGGGAGCGATTCCGCTATCTATATTATTAGTACCTATAGGATCCTAACCTAGTATTCTATAGCTCGACCTACTTACTAAAAATTTATTTACTTTATCGTCTATAGGATATTTAGCTATAGGCGGCGCGTTTATATTATCTAGATCTGGATTATAGTAGTAATAGTTAGTAATAACTATATACTAACTATAGCGTAAAGAGCTTACCTATAGCTACGCTACCTATAAGACCCGTCGTCCTAATAGGGTATAGATTATATAACTTTATAGCTACTTTCTTCGATTCTCGTAGCTAGCGCGCGTACTCTCTTCTTACTTTATTATATATACTATACTTCGCCTTCTTCTCTATCTTAGTCTAGCGGAGCTTCTTTAGTATCTTCTACTTAGGTTCTATATTTATTATTAGTAATAGTTACTAACTATATACTAACTTCTACTTTTTATAACGTATAAGGTCTATAAATAGAAACTTCTTTACTAGACGTATTATCCTTATTATTATCCTACGCCCTTTTTTTCTCTTTATCGGGCCTTTTCTATATAGACCCTATACGCGTTATTAGTAATAGTTGCCGACTATATACCGACTTCTACTTTCTATAACGTATAAGATATATAAATAGAAATATCTTCGCTAGACGTATTATCCTTACTAATATAAATAACTCTCCCTTTCTCTTTATCGAGCCTTTTCTATATAGACCTTATACGCGTTATTAGTAATAGTTATTAACTATATACTAACTTCTATTTTCTATAACGTATAAGGTATATAAATAGAAACTTCTTTACTAGACGTATTATCCTTATTATTATCCTATAGAATATCGTTATCTAGCGTTAGCGTAGAGAATATGTCTTTACTAAAGCCTTCGTCTATAGTATTAGTATCTATAGTACCTATACGCTAAGCTATTATATTATAAATATTACGTAGTTAGTAGAGAGGTTAAGAATTAGGCTTAGGTAGATTAAATAGTTTATACTAGTATAGTAAACGTTCCTAGTACTATTCTTTAGGCCTAAAAGATATTAGAGTTCTAATAGTAGTAATATAACTTATATATATAGTAATATAATAAGTAATTAACTACTATCTATAATAAAGTCGTTTTTAGCTATAACCTTATTAAAAAGATAAGAACGTAAGCTATAAGATATATATTTAGAAGATAGCCTAATAATAGATTTTAGGCGTTATAGTTCTATACTATAGTAAAAAAGTATTTATATTTAAGAAATATTTATTATTTATTACTTAGTAAAGTAAAGAAGTAGTAGTATTATATACTAAAAAGTAACGTTATAGCTAATATATATATATTATATATTATAAAGTATATAGTATAATTTAATTTAAGTAATTAGTATATAGTCGTTATTTAGCTTAAGTATAGCTATATTATATAATTTATAGCTACGTTATTACTATACTAAAATTATAGTTTTCGCTATAGTATAGTTAGAAAGAATATTATATAAGTATTCTTATAGTTAATATATAATTAGTATAGAGCTATCTACTTAATATAGCTCTTTTTATTAATCTTATTTTTTCGACTTTAAAGTCTATCTCCTTTAAGGTAGTAGATAATTCTTTATAGTAATACGAAATCTTTTAGTAATACTATAACCTACTTTATATATACTACTAGATATATATATAATTTAAAATCCTAGATAAGATAAGCCTCTACTACCTTTTAAAGAGCTAATAAAGCCTAGCCCTAAATCTAATAGTCTAACTTTATACTATACCTATATAAAATCTTCTTTACTAGTTAAGTAAATAGTAGTTAAGGGATAAGTAACTACGTTATCTTCTAAAGGCGCTATATCTCTTATAATACTACTATACCTAAATTCTAGCGCTATAATATCTTTTATTTTAGCGTTTATATCTAATTAGTAGTATTTTAGTAAGAATATATTAGCTTTAGTTTAAGGCGTACTTATAGATAATAGGATCGTATAGTATTAGAACTTTACCTCTTACTACCTATAGGATTATAGATATTATAATTAAGATTTCCTTTTACTTTCTTTAAGCCTTAAAACTACTATAACTTTTAAGGGTCGGTCTAAAAGTTAGAGGATAGCCTATTAGAAGGGATAGCTAGTAGTATATTATAGTACTAAAAAGTAGAAGAAGAAAAAGTAGAATTAAGTAGAGTAGAGTACCTTTAAATATATAGATTTAAAGTATTAAGCTATAGATAGGTATACTTAAGCTCTAAGCCTCGGCTTATACTTTAATAGTCTAGTAAAGAGAGTACGACTATACGCCGACTATACGTACTTCCTATTTATAGAAGTTTTACTATTACTAATTATATACTAATTAAGCTTATATTATAAAGCTTAGACTATATATACTCTTAAGGTTATTCGCTTATATACTTACTTATACCTTTACTTTACTACTTTACTATATTAAGTTAGAATACTACTACTTAATTCTAACTATAGCTACCTACTTAATATTAATTTATAATAGCGCGTAAGAAGCGTTAGGCGTTTTCTTCGCTTTCTAGTCTACTAAATAAGGTTATAAAGCTAGAGAAATAGTATTCTAAAAATAAGTTAACTTAGTAAGAGCTAAAACGCTACGCTAATCTTAGTCTAGAGGGATAAGAACGAGATAAGAAGTATTAGCGTATTAATATTATAGTTAGCTATAAAACTACGAAGTTAAATAAATAGCTATAGTTCTAGATACTTATAGCCGATCGTAAGGCGTAGGAGCTAAATCGGGTAAAGTAAGAGATATACGCGGAGTAGTAAGTAGTCTATATATTCGTCTAGTAGTTAGTAGCTAATACTATACTCTAGTAATTTAGCTACGTACTAAGCTAAGGAAGTAGCAGTAGGCTACGTAGAAGAGTAGATTAAGGCTAGATTAGAGTATAAGGTTAAGAATATCGCTATAAGATATAGACCGTTCTAAAAGTAGAAGGAGAATACTATTTAGAAGGATATTAAGCCTACTAATCCTAACTATATTCTGCGCTATACGCTAGATACTAGAGATTCTACTAAACCGATAATACCGCCTTTACTAGTACTAAGTCTCGAGTAAAAGATTATAAATATAATAGTCGATAACCTATATAAAGTCTATTATAAGTATTAGAACTCTAGTATTTATAGTCTATTTAATAAGACCGAAATAATTACTAAACTAGTAGAGATATATTAAGAAAATCCTACTACGAACGATATCGATATACGTCTTACTATATAGTAATATAGTATTAAACGACTACGTATAGTTATAGAGTTAGGGGACTTTAAGGTATACTAATTATATACCGACTATAGCTATAAGTATTCTATACTAACTATATATAGACGTTTTATAAGAATAGTCTAGCTACTTTACTTATTAAAGGCGAGTACGCGATAGTCGCGAACCTTAAGTTATAGAATCTAGTCTTCTTACGACCGCTAGAGTAATTAGCTCTTATATTCCTAGCCTTTATAGACGTACTTTTATTAATTAAGCTAGTAGAAGGCTAGAGTCGAGAAAAAGCTAGGGGTTTATAGAGGTTTTTTCTTACGTACGCTATAGGACCTTTATAGTAGGTTTACCTATAACTATATTTAGCTATATATAGGATTTAACGTAAAGAAGAAGTTTCTTAAACTTCTTTTATACGACGTATATATCTTAAGATATAGGGAGTAGTATAAAGAGAGTATATTAGGGGATAAGTAGAGTTTCTAGTTAATAATATACTAACTATATACTAACTATAGCTTAAGTATAAAGAAAGTATATAAGGGGTCGAGTAGATACGCTAGTTAATATCGTACCGACTATATACTAACTATAGCTTCGCTTCTATATACCCTCTATCTTATTAATTATCTTTATATCCGTAATATCTCTAACGTCCTCTACTATCTATTTATAGCTTAATACCCGCTTTAAATCTAACTAACTCTTCTAATCTACTTTCTATAAGTCTGTATAGCGCTCCTCCTCCGTAGTTATATTATAGAGGTAACGCTACGCGGAGAGTATTATTAAAAATATATTAGGACTATATTATTAATTAAACTATAATTAGTATCTCGTAATACTAAATACTCGCTTAATATTAATGCTAGCTATAAGGATATATAATATATCCCTCGCTATATTAGCTATTACTAGAAAGTCGCCTTTAATCGCTTTCTATATCCTAAGAACGTCGTCCTTATACTAATCTACTAGATACTCGAAGTCTAGTATAATATAGTTAGTACTAAAATCCTAAATATTAGAATATCTACTTACCTTACTCCTTATAACGCGTAAACTTATCTATACCTATACTTTAACCCTCTTCCTCTATACTTCTAAATATATAGTACTAAAGGCTAAACTTAGTCTTCTTCTATTAGTATATCTCGCTCCTTATTATAGTAGCTCTAGCGTATTTATTATAGTAGAGCTAGTATAGCTAGTCCTAGTAAATATCTACTTATAATATACTCTAGTCGCCTATTCGATATTTCTAAAACTTATTCTTTATACTAAGATTAAGTAAGACGGCTATTATATATAGCTCCTTATAGTATATAGTAGTACTACTATAGTACTTCTATAGCTTACTATACGCCTCCTCTAAGGCGTCTAGTATATCTCTTTTCTATATATATCGCTTTACTTAAAGTTTATTATAGGCCTTCTCGATTAGTACGAATATTTAGTTATAAAACCTAAGGACGAGATAGAGTATTAGTCCCTTTATCTATCTAATTATAGACGTATAAAGAGTAAATAGTATAGATATCTTAATTAGATAGTTTACCTAAGACTACTCTACGTTATTTATTTTTAGCTATAGTATCTACTCCTATATTACGAATTACTATATAGCTAGCTTTAGCCTTTAAAATCGGACGAGTATATATATTTTAGAATCCTATCGAGTTTAAATATTCTATAGTAGTTATACTACTCGTTTAAGAACTCGACTATCGCCGCCTTTAGCCTTATAGTCTATAAGATCCTATATTATAGTCTAAAACTTACTAGCCTATTAGTCGCTTATATTAATATATATAATTATAGCCTAAACCTAGAGTACTTACTAATTACTTACTAACTATATTATATACTATAATAGGAAAATATACTTTCGCTAGTAGATATAGAATACCCTCTAGCTTCTTTTTTACCTTAAGATCCTTAAGCTACTTCTTTAACGTATCTTTATTCTAAGCCTTTATAATATTCTTATTCGACGCTATAATCTTAAGCTTACTATATAATACCTTAATAGTAAGCTAGAAAATATACGCTATATAAGGTATATATATTATATTATTAGCCTCTATACTATTAACTATATCTATTCTACTATTATTATTATCGAGAAGATCGGAGTCTACTATATATTATAATAGTAAAGAGGTCTACCTATTAAACCTAGCTACGGTAGTAGCGATAGCCTTATATATTATATTATTATTACTTATATTATCTATTATAATTATAATAAGCTTCTCCTCTATATCGATACTATATTTTAATAGAGTTTTCTCTATTATAGTAGCGAGATTTACTCTAGTATATTTTCCTATAATTATAGGAAGTTCTAGTAGCTCTTTATAAAACTTCTACTACTCGTCGATCTAGTATACGTTAATAGCTAAGAAACTATACTTAATATATATCTATAAGGTTTCTAGCGTAGTTACGTAGAGGATAGGGCTACGGCGAAGGGGTTCTAGTAAGGAAGAGGGTAGAAATAAGTTAAAGAGCGTACTCGCTATATATACTCTAGCTACGCTAGTAGTACGTACGTAATATCTTATACGATAGTAACGATAGTAAACTTAAGAAGTAGAAGAGAAGGAAGTCTCTACTTCCTTTTCCTTTATCTTCTCTCCTTAGCCCTCTTACTTAATATAGAAGCTAATATATTCTATTAAATATCTAGATTAGATACTTTACGGACCCCCTATAGGGAGCTAGAATATATTATATAACTATAGTAGACTATAGATAGCCTACGGTCCCCCTACGGTTACGTATAGGATACTATAGATATAGTATATTATACACCTGCGGTACAAGGGGGTTAGAGCTCGTTAGACGAGTAAGTTCTAAGCGATAGGTCGGGTAAGTAACTAC